>NW_026989189.1:0-164551 GCF_030222135.1 Aotus nancymaae
TTAACTCTGGAAGTTGAGTGCACACATTGACAACCGTTCTGTTAGATAGCTGCGTTTTGGATTTAGAAGCAGATATTTCCCTGTGCTTACTGCTGTTTCTTCCATATGCCGGTAATGGGCTGAAAACGCCTGTTTTGGGACTCTGCAGAGAAAGTGTTTGCAGACTGCTGAATCCACACACGGGTTTAACTCTGGAAGTTGAGTGCACACATTGACAACCGTTCTGTTAGATAGCTGCGTTTTGGATTTAGAAGCAGATATTTCCCTGTGCTTACTGCTGTTTCTTCCATATGCCGGTAATGGGCTGAAAACGCCTGTTTTGGGACTCTGCAGAGAAAGTCTCTGCAGACTGCTGAATCCACACACGGGTTTAACTCTGGAAGTTGAGTGCACACATTGACAACCGTTCTGTTAGATAGCTGCGTTTTGGATTTAGAAGCAGATATTTCCCTGTGCTTACTGCTGTTTCTTCCATATGCCGGTAATGGGCTGAAAACGCCTGTTTTGGGACTCTGCAGAGAAAGTCTCTGCAGACTGCTGAATCCACACACGGGTTTAACTCTGGAAGTTGAGTGCACACATTGACAACCGTTCTGTTAGATAGCTGCGTTTTGGATTTAGAAGCAGATATTTCCCTGTGCTTACTGCTGTTTCTTCCATATGCCGGTAATGGGCTGAAAACGCCTGTTTTGGGACTCTGCAGAGAAAGTGTTTGCAGACTGCTGAATCCACACACGGGTTTAACTCTGGAAGTTGAGTGCACACATTGACAACCGTTCTGTTAGATAGCTGCGTTTTGGATTTAGAAGCAGATATTTCCCTGTGCTTACTGCTGTTTCTTCCATATGCCGGTAATGGGCTGAAAACGCCTGTTTTTGGGACTCTGCAGAGAAAGTGTTTGCAGAGTGCTGAATCCACACACGGGTTTAACTCTGGAAGTTGAGTGCACACATTGACAACCGTTCTGTTAGATAGCTGCGTTTTGGATTTAGAAGCAGATATTTCCCTGTGCTTACTGCTGTTTCTTCCATATGCCGGTAATGGGCTGAAAACGCCTGTTTTGGGACTCTGCAGAGAAAGTGTTTGCAGACTGCTGAATCCACACACGGGTTTAACTCTGGAAGTTGAGTGCACACATTGACAACCGTTCTGTTAGATAGCTGCGTTTTGGATTTAGAAGCAGATATTTCCCTGTGCTTACTGCTGTTTCTTCCATATGCCGGTAATGGGCTGAAAACGCCTGTTTTGGGACTCTGCAGAGAAAGTCTCTGCAGACTGCTGAATCCACACACGGGTTTAACTCTGGAAGTTGAGTGCACACATTGACAACCGTTCTGTTAGATAGCTGCGTTTTGGATTTAGAAGCAGATATTTCCCTGTGCTTACTGCTGTTTCTTCCATATGCCGGTAATGGGGCTGAAAACGCCTGTTTTGGGGACTCTGCAGAGAAAGACTCTGCAGACTGCTGAATCCACACACGGGTTTAACTCTGGAAGTTGAGTGCACACATTGACAACCGTTCTCTTAGATAGCTGCGTTTTGGATTTAGAAGCAGATATTTCCCTGTGCTTACTGCTGTTTCTTCCATATGCCGGTAATGGGCTGAAAACGCCTGTTTTGGGACTCTGCAGAGAAAGTCTCTGCAGGCTGCTGAATCCACACACGGGTTTAACTCTGGAAGTTGAGTGCACACATTGACAACCGTTCTGTTAGATAGCTGCGTTTTGGATTTAGAAGCAGATATTTCCCTGTGCTTACTGCTGTTTCTTCCATATGCCGGTAATGGGCTGAAAACGCCTGTTTTGGGACTCTGCAGAGAAAGTGTTTGCAGACTGCTGAATCCACACACGGGTTTAACTCTGGAAGTTGAGTGCACACATTGACAACCGTTCTGTTAGATAGCTGCGTTTTGGATTTAGAAGCAGATATTTCCCTGTGCTTACTGCTGTTTCTTCCATATGCCGGTAATGGGCTGAAAACGCCTGTTTTGGGACTCTGCAGAGAAAGTCTCTGCAGACTGCTGAATCCACACACGGGTTTAACTCTGGAAGTTGAGTGCACACATTGACAACCGTTCTGTTAGATAGCTGCGTTTTGGATTTAGAAGCAGATATTTCCCTGTGCTTACTGCTGTTTCTTCCATATGCCGGTAAAAGGCTGAAAACGCCTGTTTTGGGACTCTGCAGAGAAAGTCTCTGCAGGCTGCTGAATCCACACACGGGTTTAACTCTGGAAGTTGAGTGCACACATTGACAACCGTTCTGTTAGATAGCTGCGTTTTGGATTTCGAAGCAGATATTTCCCTGTGCTTACTGCTGTTTCTTCCATATGCCGGTAATGGGCTGAAAACGCCTGTTTTGGGACTCTGCAGAGAAAGTGTTTGCAGACTGCTGAATCCACACACGGGTTTACCTCTGGAAGTTGAGTGCACACATTGACAACCGTTCTGTTAGATAGCTGCGTTTTGGATTTAGAAGCAGATATTTCCCTGTGCTTACTGCTGTTTCTTCCATACGCCGGTAATGGGCTGAAAACCCCTGTTTTGGGACTCTGCAGAGAAAGTCTCTGCCGGCTGCTGAATCCACACACGGGTTTAACTCTGGAAGATGAGTGCACACATTGACAACCGTTCTGTTAGATAGCTGCGTTTTGGATTTAGAAGCAGATATTTCCCTGTGCTTACTGCTGTTTCTTCCATATGCCGGGTAATGGGCTGAAAACGCCTGTTTTGGGACTCTGCAGAGAAAGTCTCTGCAGACTGCTGAATCCACACACGGGTTTAACTCTGGAAGTTGAGTGCACACATTGACAACCGTTCTGTTAGATAGCTGCGTTTTGGATTTAGAAGCAGATATTTCCCTGTGCTTACTGCTGTTTCTTCCATATGCCGGTAATGGGCTGAAAACGCCTGTTTTGGGACTCTGCAGAGAAAGTGTTTGCAGACTGCTGAATCCACACACGGGTTTAACTCTGGAAGTTGAGTGCACACATTGACAACCGTTCTGTTAGATAGCTGCGTTTTGGATTTAGAAGCAGATATTTCCCTGTGCTTACTGCTGTTTCTTCCATATGCCGGTAATGGGCTGAAAACGCCTGTTTTGGGACTCTGCAGAGAAAGTCTCTGCAGACTGCTGAATCCACACACGGGTTTAACTCTGGAAGTTGAGTGCACACATTGACAACCGTTCTGTTAGATAGCTGCGTTTTGGATTTAGAAGCAGATATTTCCCTGTGCTTACTGCTGCTTCTTCCATATGCCGGTAATGGGCTGAAAACGCCTGTTTTGGGACTCTGCAGAGAAAGTCTCTGCAGGCTGCTGAATCCACACACGGGTTTAACTCTGGAAGTTGAGTGCACACATTGACAACCGTTCTGTTAGATAGCTGCGTTTTGGATTTAGAAGCAGATATTTCCCTGTGCTTACTGCTGTTTCTTCCATATGCCGGTAATGGGCTGAAAACGCCTGTTTTGGGACTCTGCAGAGAAAGTGTTTGCAGACTGCTGAATCCACACACGGGTTTAACTCTGGAAGTTGAGTGCACACATTGACAACCGTTCTGTTAGATAGCTGCGTTTTGGATTTAGAAGCAGATATTTCCCTGTGCTTACTGCTGTTTCTTCCATATGCCGCTAATGGGCTGAAAACGCCTGTTTTGGGACTCTGCAGAGAAAGTGTTTGCAGACTGCTGAATCCACACACGGGTTTAACTCTGGAAGTTGAGTGCACACATTGACAACCGTTCTGTTAGATAGCTGCGTTTTGGATTTAGAAGCAGATATTTCCCTGTGCTTACTGCTGTTTCTTCCATATGCCGGTAATGGGCTGAAAACGCCTGTTTTGGGACTCTGCAGAGAAAGTGTTTGCAGACTGCTGAATCCACACACGGGTTTAACTCTGGAAGTTGAGTGCACACATTGACAACCGTTCTGTTAGATAGCTGCGTTTTGGATTTAGAAGCAGATATTTCCCTGTGCTTACTGCTGTTTCTTCCATATGCCGGTAATGGGCTGAAAACGCCTGTTTTGGGACTCTGCAGAGAAAGTCTCTGCAGACTGCTGAATCCACACACGGGTTTAACTCTGGAAGTTGAGTGCACACATTGACAACCGTTCTGTTAGATAGCTGCGTTTTGGATTTAGAAGCAGATATTTCCCTGTGCTTACTGCTGTTTCTTCCATATGCCGGTAATGGGCTGAAAACGCCTGTTTTGGGACTCTGCAGAGAAAGACTCTGCAGACTGCTGAATCCACACACGGGTTTAACTCTGGAAGTTGAGTGCACACATTGACAACCGTTCTCTTAGATAGCTGCGTTTTGGATTTAGAAGCAGATATTTCCCTGTGCTTACTGCTGTTTCTTCCATATGCCGGTAATGGGCTGAAAACGCCTGTTTTGGGACTCTGCAGAGAAAGTCTCTGCAGGCTGCTGAATCCACACACGGGTTTAACTCTGGAAGTTGAGTGCACACATTGACAACCGTTCTGTTAGATAGCTGCGTTTTGGATTTAGAAGCAGATATTTCCCTGTGCTTACTGCTGTTTCTTCCATATGCCGGTAATGGGCTGAAAACGCCTGTTTTGGGACTCTGCAGAGAAAGTGTTTGCAGACTGCTGAATCCACACACGGGTTTAACTCTGGAAGTTGAGTGCACACATTGACAACCGTTCTGTTAGATAGCTGCGTTTTGGATTTAGAAGCAGATATTTCCCTGTGCTTACTGCTGTTTCTTCCATATGCCGGTAATGGGCTGAAAACGCCTGTTTTGGGACTCTGCAGAGAAAGTCTCTGCAGACTGCTGAATCCACACACGGGTTTAACTCTGGAAGTTGAGTGCACACATTGACAACCGTTCTGTTAGATAGCTGCGTTTTGGATTTAGAAGCAGATATTTCCCTGTGCTTACTGCTGTTTCTTCCATATGCCGGTAAAAGGCTGAAAACGCCTGTTTTGGGACTCTGCAGAGAAAGTCTCTGCAGGCTGCTGAATCCACACACGGGTTTAACTCTGGAAGTTGAGTGCACACATTGACAACCGTTCTGTTAGATAGCTGCGTTTTGGATTTAGAAGCAGATATTTCCCTGTGCTTACTGCTGTTTCTTCCATATGCCGGTAATGGGCTGAAAACGCCTGTTTTGGGACTCTGCAGAGAAAGTGTTTGCAGACTGCTGAATCCACACACGGGTTTACCTCTGGAAGTTGAGTGCACACATTGACAACCGTTCTGTTAGATAGCTGCGTTTTGGATTTAGAAGCAGATATTTCCCTGTGCTTACTGCTGTTTCTTCCATACGCCGGTAATGGGCTGAAAACCCCTGTTTTGGGACTCTGCAGAGAAAGTCTCTGCCGGCTGCTGAATCCACACACGGGTTTAACTCTGGAAGATGAGTGCACACATTGACAACCGTTCTGTTAGATAGCTGCGTTTTGGATTTAGAAGCAGATATTTCCCTGTGCTTACTGCTGTTTCTTCCATATGCCGGTAATGGGCTGAAAACGCCTGTTTTGGGACTCTGCAGAGAAAGTCTCTGCAGACTGCTGAATCCACACACGGGTTTAACTCTGGAAGTTGAGTGCACACATTGACAACCGTTCTGTTAGATAGCTGCGTTTTGGATTTAGAAGCAGATATTTCCCTGTGCTTACTGCTGTTTCTTCCATATGCCGGTAATGGGCTGAAAACGCCTGTTTTGGGACTCTGCAGAGAAAGTGTTTGCAGACTGCTGAATCCACACACGGGTTTAACTCTGGAAGTTGAGTGCACACATTGACAACCGTTCTGTTAGATAGCTGCGTTTTGGATTTAGAAGCAGATATTTCCCTGTGCTTACTGCTGTTTCTTCCATATGCCGGTAATGGGCTGAAAACGCCTGTTTTGGGACTCTGCAGAGAAAGTGTTTGCAGACTGCTGAATCCACACACGGGTTTAACTCTGGAAGTTGAGTGCACACATTGACAACCGTTCTGTTAGATAGCTGCGTTTTGGATTTAGAAGCAGATATTTCCCTGTGCTTACTGCTGTTTCTTCCATATGCCGGTAATGGGCTGAAAACGCCTGTTTTGGGACTCTGCAGAGAAAGTGTTTGCAGACTGCTGAATCCACA
Source organism: Aotus nancymaae (assembly GCF_030222135.1). NCBI lineage: Eukaryota > Metazoa > Chordata > Mammalia > Primates > Aotidae > Aotus > Aotus nancymaae. The sequence continues at coordinate 6,103 of NW_026989189.1, forward strand.
CACGGGTTTAACTCTGGAAGTTGAGTGCACACATTGACAACCGTTCTGTTAGATAGCTGCGTTTTGGATTTAGAAGCAGATATTTCCCTGTGCTTACTGCTGTTTCTTCCATATGCCGCTAATGGGCTGAAAACGCCTGTTTTGGGACTCTGCAGAGAAAGTGTTTGCAGACTGCTGAATCCACACACGGGTTTAACTCTGGAAGTTGAGTGCACACATTGACAACCGTTCTGTTAGATAGCTGCGTTTTGGATTTAGAAGCAGATATTTCCCTGTGCTTACTGCTGTTTCTTCCATATGCCGGTAATGGGCTGAAAACGCCTGTTTTGAGACTCTGCAGAGAAAGTGTTTGCAGACTGCTGAATCCACACACGGGTTTAACTCTGGAAGTTGAGTGCACACATTGACAACCGTTCTGTTAGATAGCTGCGTTTTGGATTTAGAAGCAGATATTTCCCTGTGCTTACTGCTGTTTCTTCCATATGCCGGTAATGGGCTGAAAACGCCTGTTTTGGGACTCTGCAGAGAAAGTGTTTGCAGACTGCTGAATCCACACACGGGTTTAACTCTGGAATTTGAGTGCACACATTGACAACCGTTCTGTTAGATAGCTGCGTTTTGGATTTAGAAGCAGATATTTCCCTGTGCTTACTGCTGTTTCTTCCATATGCCGGTAATGGGCTGAAAACGCCTGTTTTGGGACTCTGCAGAGAAAGTCTCTGCAGACTGCTGAATCCACACACGGGTTTAACTCTGGAAGTTGAGTGCACACATTGACAACCGTTCTGTTAGATAGCTGCGTTTTGTATTTAGAAGCAGATATTTCCCTGTGCTTACTGCTGTTTCTTCCATATGCCGGTAATGGGCTGAAAACGCCTGTTTTGGGACTCTGCAGAGAAAGTGTTTGCAGACTGCTGAATCCACACACGGGTTTAACTCTGGAAGTTGAGTGCACACATTGACAACCGTTCTGTTAGATAGCTGCGTTTTGGATTTAGAAGCAGATATTTCCCTGTGCTTACTGCTGTTTCTTCCATATGCCGGTAATGGGCTGAAAACGCCTGTTTTGGGACTCTGCAGAGAAAGTCTCTGCAGACTGCTGAATCCACACACGGGTTTAACTCTGGAAGTTGAGTGCACACATTGACAACCGTTCTGTTAGATAGCTGCGTTTTGGATTTAGAAGCAGATATTTCCCTGTGCTTACTGCTGTTTCTTCCATATGCCGGTAATGGGCTGAAAACGCCTGTTTTGGGACTCTGCAGAGAAAGTCTCTGCAGACTGCTGAATCCACACACGGGTTTAACTCTGGAAGTTGAGTGCACACATTGACAACCGTTCTGTTAGATAGCTGCGTTTTGGATTTAGAAGCAGATATTTCCCTGTGCTTACTGCTGTTTCTTCCATATGCCGGTAATGGGCTGAAAACGCCTGTTTTGGGACTCTGCAGAGAAAGTCTCTGCAGACTGCTGAATCCACACACGGGTTTAACTCTGGAAGTTGAGTGCACACATTGACAACCGTTCTGTTAGATAGCTGCGTTTTGGATTTAGAAGCAGATATTTCCCTGTGCTTACTGCTGTTTCTTCCATATGCCGGTAATGGGCTGAAAACGCCTGTTTTGGGACTCTGCAGAGAAAGTGTTTGCAGACTGCTGAATCCACACACGGGTTTAACTCTGGAAGTTGAGTGCACACATTGACAACCGTTCTGTTAGATAGCTGCGTTTTGGATTTAGAAGCAGATATTTCCCTGTGCTTACTGCTGTTTCTTCCATATGCCGGTAATGGGCTGAAAACGCCTGTTTTGGGACTCTGCAGAGAAAGTGTTTGCAGACTGCTGAATCCACACACGGGTTTAACTCTGGAAGTTGAGTGCACACATTGACAACCGTTCTGTTAGATAGCTGCGTTTTGGATTTAGAAGCAGATATTTCCCTGTGCTTACTGCTGTTTCTTCCATATGCCGGTAATGGGCTGAAAACGCCTGTTTTGGGACTCTGCAGAGAAAGTCTCTGCAGACTGCTGAATCCACACACGGGTTTAACTCTGGAAGTTGAGTGCACACATTGACAACCGTTCTGTTAGATAGCTGCGTTTTGGATTTAGAAGCAGATATTTCCCTGTGCTTACTGCTGTTTCTTCCATATGCCGGTAATAGGCTGAAAACGCCTGTTTTGGGACTCTGCAGAGAAAGTCTCTGCAGGCTGCTGAATCCACACACGGGTTTAACTCTGGAAGTTGAGTGCACACATTGACAACCGTTCTGTTAGATAGCTGCGTTTTGGATTTAGAAGCATATATTTCCCTGTGCTTACTGCTGTTTCTTCCATATGCCGGTAATGGGCTGAAAACGCCTGTTTTGGGACTCTGCAGAGAAAGTGTTTGCAGACTGCTGAATCCACACACGGGTTTACCTCTGGAAGTTGAGTGCACACATTGACAACCGTTCTGTTAGATAGCTGCGTTTTGGATTTAGAAGCAGATATTTCCCTGTGCTTACTGCTGTTTCTTCCATACGCCGGTAATGGGCTGAAAACCCCTCTTTTGGGACTCTGCAGAGAAAGTCTCTGCCGGCTGCTGAATCCACACACGGGTTTAACTCTGGAAGATGAGTGCACACATTGACAACCGTTCTGTTAGATAGCTGCGTTTTGGATTTAGAAGCAGATATTTCCCTGTGCTTACTGCTGTTTCTTCCATATGCCGGTAATGGGCTGAAAACGCCTGTTTTGGGACTCTGCAGAGAAAGTCTCTGCAGACTGCTGAATCCACACACGGGTTTAACTCTGGAAGTTGAGTGCACACATTGACAACCGTTCTGTTAGATAGCTGCGTTTTGGATTTAGAAGCAGATATTTCCCTGTGCTTACTGCTGTTTCTTCCATATGCCGGTAATGGGCTGAAAACGCCTGTTTTGGGACTCTGCAGAGAAAGTGTTTGCAGACTGCTGAATCCACACACGGGTTTAACTCTGGAAGTTGAGTGCACACATTGACAACCGTTCTGTTAGATAGCTGCGTTTTGGATTTAGAAGCAGATATTTCCCTGTGCTTACTGCTGTTTCTTCCATATGCCGGTAATGGGCTGAAAACGCCTGTTTTGGGACTCTGCAGAGAAAGTCTCTGCAGACTGCTGAATCCACACACGGGTTTAACTCTGGAAGTTGAGTGCACACATTGACAACCGTTCTGTTAGATAGCTGCGTTTTGGATTTAGAAGCAGATATTTCCCTGTGCTTACTGCTGCTTCTTCCATATGCCGGTAATGGGCTGAAAACGCCTGTTTTGGGACTCTGCAGAGAAAGTCTCTGCAGGCTGCTGAATCCACACACGGGTTTAACTCTGGAAGTTGAGTGCACACATTGACAACCGTTCTGTTAGATAGCTGCGTTTTGGATTTAGAAGCAGATATTTCCCTGTGCTTACTGCTGTTTCTTCCATATGCCGGTAATGGGCTGAAAACGCCTGTTTTGGGACTCTGCAGAGAAAGTGTTTGCAGACTGCTGAATCCACACACGGGTTTAACTCTGGAAGTTGAGTGCACACATTGACAACCGTTCTGTTAGATAGCTGCGTTTTGGATTTAGAAGCAGATATTTCCCTGTGCTTACTGCTGTTTCTTCCATATGCCGCTAATGGGCTGAAAACGCCTGTTTTGGGACTCTGCAGAGAAAGTGTTTGCAGACTGCTGAATCCACACACGGGTTTAACTCTGGAAGTTGAGTGCACACATTGACAACCGTTCTGTTAGATAGCTGCGTTTTGGATTTAGAAGCAGATATTTCCCTGTGCTTACTGCTGTTTCTTCCATATGCCGGTAATGGGCTGAAAACGCCTGTTTTGGGACTCTGCAGAGAAAGTGTTTGCAGACTGCTGAATCCACACACGGGTTTAACTCTGGAAGTTGAGTGCACACATTGACAACCGTTCTGTTAGATAGCTGCGTTTTGGATTTAGAAGCAGATATTTCCCTGTGCTTACTGCTGTTTCTTCCATATGCCGGTAAAGGGCTGAAAACGCCTGTTTTGGGACTCTGCAGAGAAAGTCTCTGCAGACTGCTGAATCCACACACGGGTTTAACTCTGGAAGTTGAGTGCACACATTGACAACCGTTCTGTTAGATAGCTGCGTTTTGGATTTAGAAGCAGATATTTCCCTGTGCTTACTGCTGTTTCTTCCATATGCCGGTAATGGGCTGAAAACGCCTGTTTTGGGACTCTGCAGAGAAAGTCTCTGCAGACTGCTGAATCCACACACGGGTTTAACTCTGGAAGTTGAGTGCACACATTGACAACCGTTCTGTTAGATAGCTGCGTTTTGGATTTAGAAGCAGATATTTCCCTGTGCTTACTGCTGTTTCTTCCATATGCCGGTAATGGGCTGAAAACGCCTGTTTTGGGACTCTGCAGAGAAAGTGTTTGCAGACTGCTGAATCCACACACGGGTTTAACTCTGGAAGTTGAGTGCACACATTGACAACCGTTCTGTTAGATAGCTGCGTTTTGGATTTAGAAGCAGATATTTCCCTGTGCTTACTGCTGTTTCTTCCATATGCCGGTAATGGGCTGAAAACGCCTGTTTTGGGACTCTGCAGAGAAAGTCTCTGCAGACTGCTGAATCCACACACGGGTTTAACTCTGGAAGTTGAGTGCACACATTGACAACCGTTCTGTTAGATAGCTGCGTTTTGGATTTAGAAGCAGATATTTCCCTGTGCTTACTGCTGTTTCTTCCATATGCCGGTAATGGGCTGAAAACGCCTGTTTTGGGACTCTGCAGAGAAAGTCTCTGCAGACTGCTGAATCCACACACGGGTTTAACTCTGGAAGTTGAGTGCACACATTGACAACCGTTCTGTTAGATAGCTGCGTTTTGGATTTAGAAGCAGATATTTCCCTGTGCTTACTGCTGTTTCTTCCATATGCCGGTAATGGGCTGAAAACGCCTGTTTTGGGACTCTGCAGAGAAAGTCTCTGCAGACTGCTGAATCCACACACGGGTTTAACTCTGGAAGTTGAGTGCACACATTGACAACCGTTCTGTTAGATAGCTGCGTTTTGGATTTAGAAGCAGATATTTCCCTGTGCTTACTGCTGTTTCTTCCATATGCCGGTAATGGGCTGAAAACGCCTGTTTTGGGACTCTGCAGAGAAAGTGTTTGCAGACTGCTGAATCCACACACGGGTTTAACTCTGGAAGTTGAGTGCACACATTGACAACCGTTCTGTTAGATAGCTGCGTTTTGGATTTAGAAGCAGATATTTCCCTGTGCTTACTGCTGTTTCTTCCATATGCCGGTAATGGGCTGAAAACGCCTGTTTTGGGACTCTGCAGAGAAAGTGTTTGCAGACTGCTGAATCCACACACGGGTTTAACTCTGGAAGTTGAGTGCACACATTGACAACCGTTCTGTTAGATAGCTGCGTTTTGGATTTAGAAGCAGATATTTCCCTGTGCTTACTGCTGTTTCTTCCATATGCCGGTAATGGGCTGAAAACGCCTGTTTTGGGACTCTGCAGAGAAAGTCTCTGCAGACTGCTGAATCCACACACGGGTTTAACTCTGGAAGTTGAGTGCACACATTGACAACCGTTCTGTTAGATAGCTGCGTTTTGGATTTAGAAGCAGATATTTCCCTGTGCTTACTGCTGTTTCTTCCATATGCCGGTAATAGGCTGAAAACGCCTGTTTTGGGACTCTGCAGAGAAAGTCTCTGCAGGCTGCTGAATCCACACACGGGTTTAACTCTGGAAGTTGAGTGCACACATTGACAACCGTTCTGTTAGATAGCTGCGTTTTGGATTTAGAAGCATATATTTCCCTGTGCTTACTGCTGTTTCTTCCATATGCCGGTAATGGGCTGAAAACGCCTGTTTTGGGACTCTGCAGAGAAAGTGTTTGCAGACTGCTGAATCCACACACGGGTTTACCTCTGGAAGTTGAGTGCACACATTGACAACCGTTCTGTTAGATAGCTGCGTTTTGGATTTAGAAGCAGATATTTCCCTGTGCTTACTGCTGTTTCTTCCATACGCCGGTAATGGGCTGAAAACCCCTGTTTTGGGACTCTGCAGAGAAAGTCTCTGCCGGCTGCTGAATCCACACACGGGTTTAACTCTGGAAGATGAGTGCACACATTGACAACCGTTCTGTTAGATAGCTGCGTTTTGGATTTAGAAGCAGATATTTCCCTGTGCTTACTGCTGTTTCTTCCATATGCCGGTAATGGGCTGAAAACGCCTGTTTTGGGACTCTGCAGAGAAAGTCTCTGCAGACTGCTGAATCCACACACGGGTTTAACTCTGGAAGTTGAGTGCACACATTGACAACCGTTCTGTTAGATAGCTGCGTTTTGGATTTAGAAGCAGATATTTCCCTGTGCTTACTGCTGTTTCTTCCATATGCCGGTAATGGGCTGAAAACGCCTGTTTTGGGACTCTGCAGAGAAAGTGTTTGCAGACTGCTGAATCCACACACGGGTTTAACTCTGGAAGTTGAGTGCACACATTGACAACCGTTCTGTTAGATAGCTGCGTTTTGGATTTAGAAGCAGATATTTCCCTGTGCTTACTGCTGTTTCTTCCATATGCCGGTAATGGGCTGAAAACGCCTGTTTTGGGACTCTGCAGAGAAAGTCTCTGCAGACTGCTGAATCCACACACGGGTTTAACTCTGGAAGTTGAGTGCACACATTGACAACCGTTCTGTTAGATAGCTGCGTTTTGGATTTAGAAGCAGATATTTCCTGTGCTTACTGCTGCTTCTTCCATATGCCGGTAATGGGCTGAAAACGCCTGTTTTGGGACTCTGCAGAGAAAGTCTCTGCAGGCTGCTGAATCCACACACGGGTTTAACTCTGGAAGTTGAGTGCACACATTGACAACCGTTCTGTTAGATAGCTGCGTTTTGGATTTAGAAGCAGATATTTCCCTGTGCTTACTGCTGTTTCTTCCATATGCCGGTAATGGGCTGAAAACGCCTGTTTTGGGACTCTGCAGAGAAAGTGTTTGCAGACTGCTGAATCCACACACGGGTTTAACTCTGGAAGTTGAGTGCACACATTGACAACCGTTCTGTTAGATAGCTGCGTTTTGGATTTAGAAGCAGATATTTCCCTGTGCTTACTGCTGTTTCTTCCATATGCCGCTAATGGGCTGAAAACGCCTGTTTTGGGACTCTGCAGAGAAAGTGTTTGCAGACTGCTGAATCCACACACGGGTTTAACTCTGGAAGTTGAGTGCACACATTGACAACCGTTCTGTTAGATAGCTGCGTTTTGGATTTAGAAGCAGATATTTCCCTGTGCTTACTGCTGTTTCTTCCATATGCCGGTAATGGGCTGAAAACGCCTGTTTTGGGACTCTGCAGAGAAAGTGTTTGCAGACTGCTGAATCCACACACGGGTTTAACTCTGGAAGTTGAGTGCACACATTGACAACCGTTCTGTTAGATAGCTGCGTTTTGGATTTAGAAGCAGATATTTCCCTGTGCTTACTGCTGTTTCTTCCATATGCCGGTAATGGGCTGAAAACGCCTGTTTTGGGACTCTGCAGAGAAAGTCTCTGCAGACTGCTGAATCCACACACGGGTTTAACTCTGGAAGTTGAGTGCACACATTGACAACCGTTCTGTTAGATAGCTGCGTTTTGGATTTAGAAGCAGATATTTCCCTGTGCTTACTGCTGTTTCTTCCATATGCCGGTAATGGGCTGAAAACGCCTGTTTTGGGACTCTGCAGAGAAAGACTCTGCAGACTGCTGAATCCACACACGGGTTTAACTCTGGAAGTTGAGTGCACACATTGACAACCGTTCTCTTAGATAGCTGCGTTTTGGATTTAGAAGCAGATATTTCCCTGTGCTTACTGCTGTTTCTTCCATATGCCGGTAATGGGCTGAAAACGCCTGTTTTGGGACTCTGCAGAGAAAGTCTCTGCAGGCTGCTGAATCCACACACGGGTTTAACTCTGGAAGTTGAGTGCACACATTGACAACCGTTCTGTTAGATAGCTGCGTTTTGGATTTAGAAGCAGATATTTCCCTGTGCTTACTGCTGTTTCTTCCATATGCCGGTAATGGGCTGAAAACGCCTGTTTTGGGACTCTGCAGAGAAAGTGTTTGCAGACTGCTGAATCCACACACGGGTTTACCTCTGGAAGTTGAGTGCACACATTGACAACCGTTCTGTTAGATAGCTGCGTTTTGGATTTAGAAGCAGATATTTCCCTGTGCTTACTGCTGTTTCTTCCATATGCCGGTAATGGGCTGAAAACGCCTGTTTTGGGACTCTGCAGAGAAAGTCTCTGCAGACTGCTGAATCCACACACGGGTTTAACTCTGGAAGTTGAGTGCACACATTGACAACCGTTCTGTTAGATAGCTGCGTTTTGGATTTAGAAGCAGATATTTCCCTGTGCTTACTGCTGTTTCTTCCATATGCCGGTAATGGGCTGAAAACGCCTGTTTTGGGACTCTGCAGAGAAAGTGTTTGCAGACTGCTGAATCCACACACGGGTTTACCTCTGGAAGTTGAGTGCACACATTGACAACCGTTCTGTTAGATAGCTGCGTTTTGGATTTAGAAGCAGATATTTCCCTGTGCTTACTGCTGTTTCTTCCATACGCCGGTAATGGGCTGAAAACCCCTGTTTTGGGACTCTGCAGAGAAAGTCTCTGCCGGCTGCTGAATCCACACACGGGTTTAACTCTGGAAGATGAGTGCACACATTGACAACCGTTCTGTTAGATAGCTGCGTTTTGGATTTAGAAGCAGATATTTCCCTGTGCTTATTGCTGTTTCTTCCATATGCCGGTAATGGGCTGAAAACGCCTGTTTTGGGACTCTGCAGAGAAAGTCTCTGCAGACTGCTGAATCCACACACGGGTTTAACTCTGGAAGTTGAGTGCACACATTGACAACCGTTCTGTTAGATAGCTGCGTTTTGGATTTAGAAGCAGATATTTCCCTGTGCTTACTGCTGTTTCTTCCATATGCCGGTAATGGGCTGAAAACGCCTGTTTTGGGACTCTGCAGAGAAAGTGTTTGCAGACTGCTGAATCCACACACGGGTTTAACTCTGGAAGTTGAGTGCACACATTGACAACCGTTCTGTTAGATAGCTGCGTTTTGGATTTAGAAGCAGATATTTCCCTGTGCTTACTGCTGCTTCTTCCATATGCCGGTAATGGGCTGAAAACGCCTGTTTTGGGACTCTGCAGAGAAAGTCTCTGCAGGCTGCTGAATCCACACACGGGTTTAACTCTGGAAGTTGAGTGCACACATTGACAACCGTTCTGTTAGATAGCTGCGTTTTGGATTTAGAAGCAGATATTTCCCTGTGCTTACTGCTGTTTCTTCCATATGCCGGTAATGGGCTGAAAACGCCTGTTTTGGGACTCTGCAGAGAAAGTGTTTGCAGACTGCTGAATCCACACACGGGTTTAACTCTGGAAGTTGAGTGCACACATTGACAACCGTTCTGTTAGATAGCTGCGTTTTGGATTTAGAAGCAGATATTTCCCTGTGCTTACTGCTGTTTCTTCCATATGCCGCTAATGGGCTGAAAACGCCTGTTTTGGGACTCTGCAGAGAAAGTGTTTGCAGACTGCTGAATCCACACACGGGTTTAACTCTGGAAGTTGAGTGCACACATTGACAACCGTTCTGTTAGATAGCTGCGTTTTGGATTTAGAAGCAGATATTTCCCTGTGCTTACTGCTGTTTCTTCCATATGCCGGTAATGGGCTGAAAACGCCTGTTTTGAGACTCTGCAGAGAAAGTGTTTGCAGACTGCTGAATCCACACACGGGTTTAACTCTGGAAGTTGAGTGCACACATTGACAACCGTTCTGTTAGATAGCTGCGTTTTGGATTTAGAAGCAGATATTTCCCTGTGCTTACTGCTGTTTCTTCCATATGCCGGTAATGGGCTGAAAACGCCTGTTTTGGGACTCTGCAGAGAAAGTGTTTGCAGACTGCTGAATCCACACACGGGTTTAACTCTGGAATTTGAGTGCACACATTGACAACCGTTCTGTTAGATAGCTGCGTTTTGGATTTAGAAGCAGATATTTCCCTGTGCTTACTGCTGTTTCTTCCATATGCTGGTAATGGGCTGAAAACGCCTGTTTTGGGACTCTGCAGAGAAAGTCTCTGCAGACTGCTGAATCCACACACGGGTTTAACTCTGGAAGTTGAGTGCACACATTGACAACCGTTCTGTTAGATAGCTGCGTTTTGGATTTAGAAGCAGATATTTCCCTGTGCTTACTGCTGTTTCTTCCATATGCCGGTAATGGGCTGAAAACGCCTGTTTTGGGACTCTGCAGAGAAAGTGTTTGCAGACTGCTGAATCCACACACGGGTTTAACTCTGGAAGTTGAGTGCACACATTGACAACCGTTCTGTTAGATAGCTGCGTTTTGGATTTAGAAGCAGATATTTCCCTGTGCTTACTGCTGTTTCTTCCATATGCCGGTAATGGGCTGAAAACGCCTGTTTTGGGACTCTGCAGAGAAAGTGTTTGCAGACTGCTGAATCCACACACGGGTTTAACTCTGGAAGTTGAGTGCACACATTGACAACCGTTCTGTTAGATAGCTGCGTTTTGGATTTAGAAGCAGATATTTCCCTGTGCTTACTGCTGTTTCTTCCATATGCCGGTAATGGGCTGAAAACGCCTGTTTTGGGACTCTGCAGAGAAAGTCTCTGCAGACTGCTGAATCCACACACGGGTTTAACTCTGGAAGTTGAGTGCACACATTGACAACCGTTCTGTTAGATAGCTGCGTTTTGGATTTAGAAGCAGATATTTCCCTGTGCTTACTGCTGTTTCTTCCATATGCCGGTAATGGGCTGAAAACGCCTGTTTTGGGACTCTGCAGAGAAAGTCTCTGCAGACTGCTGAATCCACACACGGGTTTAACTCTGGAAGTTGAGTGCACACATTGACAACCGTTCTGTTAGATAGCTGCGTTTTGGATTTAGAAGCAGATATTTCCCTGTGCTTACTGCTGTTTCTTCCATATGCCGGTAATGGGCTGAAAACGCCTGTTTTGGGACTCTGCAGAGAAAGTGTTTGCAGACTGCTGAATCCACACACGGGTTTAACTCTGGAAGTTGAGTGCACACATTGACAACCGTTCTGTTAGATAGCTGCGTTTTGGATTTAGAAGCAGATATTTCCCTGTGCTTACTGCTGTTTCTTCCATATGCCGGTAATGGGCTGAAAACGCCTGTTTTGGGACTCTGCAGAGAAAGTGTTTGCAGACTGCTGAATCCACACACGGGTTTAACTCTGGAAGTTGAGTGCACACATTGACAACCGTTCTGTTAGATAGCTGCGTTTTGGATTTAGAAGCAGATATTTCCCTGTGCTTACTGCTGTTTCTTCCATATGCCGGTAATGGGCTGAAAACGCCTGTTTTGGGACTCTGCAGAGAAAGTCTCTGCAGACTGCTGAATCCACACACGGGTTTAACTCTGGAAGTTGAGTGCACACATTGACAACCGTTCTGTTAGATAGCTGCGTTTTGGATTTAGAAGCAGATATTTCCCTGTGCTTACTGCTGTTTCTTCCATATGCCGGTAATAGGCTGAAAACGCCTGTTTTGGGACTCTGCAGAGAAAGTCTCTGCAGGCTGCTGAATCCACACACGGGTTTAACTCTGGAAGTTGAGTGCACACATTGACAACCGTTCTGTTAGATAGCTGCGTTTTGGATTTAGAAGCATATATTTCCCTGTGCTTACTGCTGTTTCTTCCATATGCCGGTAATGGGCTGAAAACGCCTGTTTTGGGACTCTGCAGAGAAAGTGTTTGCAGACTGCTGAATCCACACACGGGTTTACCTCTGGAAGTTGAGTGCACACATTGACAACCGTTCTGTTAGATAGCTGCGTTTTGGATTTAGAAGCAGATATTTCCCTGTGCTTACTGCTGTTTCTTCCATATGCCGGTAATGGGCTGAAAACGCCTGTTTTGGGACTCTGCAGAGAAAGTGTTTGCAGACTGCTGAATCCACACACGGGTTTAACTCTGGAAGTTGAGTGCACACATTGACAACCGTTCTGTTAGATAGCTGCGTTTTGGATTTAGAAGCAGATATTTCCCTGTGCTTACTGCTGTTTCTTCCATATGCCGGTAATGGGCTGAAAACGCCTGTTTTGGGACTCTGCAGAGAAAGTCTCTGCAGACTGCTGAATCCACACACGGGTTTAACTCTGGAAGTTGAGTGCACACATTGACAACCGTTCTGTTAGATAGCTGCGTTTTGGATTTAGAAGCAGATATTTCCCTGTGCTTACTGCTGTTTCTTCCATATGCCGGTAATAGGCTGAAAACGCCTGTTTTGGGACTCTGCAGAGAAAGTCTCTGCAGGCTGCTGAATCCACACACGGGTTTAACTCTGGAAGTTGAGTGCACACATTGACAACCGTTCTGTTAGATAGCTGCGTTTTGGATTTAGAAGCAGATATTTCCCTGTGCTTACTGCTGTTTCTTCCATATGCCGGTAATGGGCTGAAAACGCCTGTTTTGGGACTCTGCAGAGAAAGTGTTTGCAGACTGCTGAATCCACACACGGGTTTAACTCTGGAAGTTGAGTGCACACATTGACAACCGTTCTGTTAGATAGCTGCGTTTTGGATTTAGAAGCAGATATTTCCCTGTGCTTACTGCTGTTTCTTCCATACGCCGGTAATGGGCTGAAAACCCCTGTTTTGGGACTCTGCAGAGAAAGTCTCTGCCGGCTGCTGAATCCACACACGGGTTTAACTCTGGAAGATGAGTGCACACATTGACAACCGTTCTGTTAGATAGCTGCGTTTTGGATTTAGAAGCAGATATTTCCCTGTGCTTACTGCTGTTTCTTCCATATGCCGGTAATGGGCTGAAAACGCCTGTTTTGGGACTCTGCAGAGAAAGTCTCTGCAGACTGCTGAATCCACACACGGGTTTAACTCTGGAAGTTGAGTGCACACATTGACAACCGTTCTGTTAGATAGCTGCGTTTTGGATTTAGAAGCAGATATTTCCCTGTGCTTACTGCTGTTTCTTCCATATGCCGGTAATGGGCTGAAAACGCCTGTTTTGGGACTCTGCAGAGAAAGTGTTTGCAGACTGCTGAATCCACACACGGGTTTAACTCTGGAAGTTGAGTGCACACATTGACAACAGTTCTGTTAGATAGCTGCGTTTTGGATTTAGAAGCAGATATTTCCCTGTGCTTACTGCTGTTTCTTCCATATGCCGGTAATGGGCTGAAAACGCCTGTTTTGGGACTCTGCAGAGAAAGTGTTTGCAGACTGCTGAATCCACACACGGGTTTAACTCTGGAAGTTGAGTGCACACATTGACAACCGTTCTGTTAGATAGCTGCGTTTTGGATTTAGAAGCAGATATTTCCCTGTGCTTACTGCTGCTTCTTCCATATGCCGGTAATGGGCTGAAAACGCCTGTTTTGGGACTCTGCAGAGAAAGTCTCTGCAGGCTGCTGAATCCACACACGGGTTTAACTCTGGAAGTTGAGTGCACACATTGACAACCGTTCTGTTAGATAGCTGCGTTTTGGATTTAGAAGCAGATATTTCCCTGTGCTTACTGCTGTTTCTTCCATATGCCGGTAATGGGCTGAAAACGCCTGTTTTGGGACTCTGCAGAGAAAGTGTTTGCAGACTGCTGAATCCACACACGGGTTTAACTCTGGAAGTTGAGTGCACACATTGACAACCGTTCTGTTAGATAGCTGCGTTTTGGATTTAGAAGCAGATATTTCCCTGTGCTTACTGCTGTTTCTTCCATATGCCGGCAATGGGCTGAAAACGCGTGTTTTGGGACTCTGCAGAGAAAGTCTCTGCAGGCTGCTGAATCCACACACGGGTTTAACTCTGGAAGTTGAGTGCACACATTGACAACCGTTCTGTTAGATAGCTGCGTTTTGGATTTAGAAGCAGATATTTCCCTGTGCTTACTGCTGTTTCTTCCATATGCCGGTAATGGGCTGAAAACGCCTGTTTTGGGACTCTGCAGAGAAAGTGTTTGCAGACTGCTGAATCCACACACGGGTTTAACTCTGGAAGTTGAGTGCACACATTGACAACCGTTCTGTTAGATAGCTGCGTTTTGGATTTAGAAGCAGATATTTCCCTGTGCTTACTGCTGTTTCTTCCATATGCCGGTAATGGGCTGAAAACGCCTGTTTTGGGACTCTGCAGAGAAAGTCTCTGCAGACTGCTGAATCCACACACGGGTTTAACTCTGGAAGTTGAGTGCACACATTGACAACCGTTCTGTTAGATAGCTGCGTTTTGTATTTAGAAGCAGATATTTCCCTGTGCTTACTGCTGTTTCTTCCATATGCCGGTAATGGGCTGAAAACGCCTGTTTTGGGACTCTGCAGAGAAAGTGTTTGCAGACTGCTGAATCCACACACGGGTTTAACTCTGGAAGTTGAGTGCACACATTGACAACCGTTCTGTTAGATAGCTGCGTTTTGGATTTAGAAGCAGATATTTCCCTGTGCTTACTGCTGTTTCTTCCATATGCCGGTAATGGGCTGAAAACGCCTGTTTTGGGACTCTGCAGAGAAAGTGTTTGCAGACTGCTGAATCCACACACGGGTTTAACTCTGGAAGTTGAGTGCACACATTGACAACCGTTCTGTTAGATAGCTGCGTTTTGGATTTAGAAGCAGATATTTCCCTGTGCTTACTGCTGTTTCTTCCATATGCCGGTAATGGGCTGAAAACGCCTGTTTTGGGACTCTGCAGAGAAAGTCTCTGCAGACTGCTGAATCCACACACGGGTTTAACTCTGGAAGTTGAGTGCACACATTGACAACCGTTCTGTTAGATAGCTGCGTTTTGGATTTAGAAGCATATATTTCCCTGTGCTTACTGCTGTTTCTTCCATATGCCGGTAATAGGCTGAAAACGCCTGTTTTGGGACTCTGCAGAGAAAGTCTCTGCAGGCTGCTGAATCCACACACGGGTTTAACTCTGGAAGTTGAGTGCACACATTGACAACCGTTCTGTTAGATAGCTGCGTTTTGGATTTAGAAGCATATATTTCCCTGTGCTTACTGCTGTTTCTTCCATATGCCAGTAATGGGCTGAAAACGCCTGTTTTGGGACTCTGCAGAGAAAGTGTTTGCAGACTGCTGAATCCACACACGGGTTTAACTCTGGAAGTTGAGTGCACACATTGACAACCGTTCTGTTAGATAGCTGCGTTTTGGATTTAGAAGCAGATATTTCCCTGTGCTTACTGCTGTTTCTTCCATATGCCGGTAATGGGCTGAAAACGCCTGTTTTGGGACTCTGCAGAGAAAGTCTCTGCAGACTGCTGAATCCACACACGGGTTTAACTCTGGAAGTTGAGTGCACACATTGACAACCGTTCTGTTAGATAGCTGCGTTTTGGATTTAGAAGCAGATATTTCCCTGTGCTTACTGCTGTTTCTTCCATATGCCGGTAATAGGCTGAAAACGCCTGTTTTGGGACTCTGCAGAGAAAGTCTCTGCAGGCTGCTGAATCCACACACGGGTTTAACTCTGGAAGTTGAGTGCACACATTGACAACCGTTCTCTTAGATAGCTGCGTTTTGGATTTAGAAGCAGATATTTCCCTGTGCTTACTGCTGTTTCTTCCATATGCCGGTAATGGGCTGAAAACGCCTGTTTCGGGACTCTGCAGAGAAAGTGTTTGCAGACTGCTGAATCCACACACGGGTTTAACTCTGGAAGTTGAGTGCACACATTGACAACCGTTCTGTTAGATAGCTGCGTTTTGGATTTAGAAGCAGATATTTCCCTGTGCTTACTGCTGCTTCTTCCATATGCCGGTAATGGGCTGAAAACGCCTGTTTTGGGACTCTGCAGAGAAAGTGTTTGCAGACTGCTGAATCCACACACGGGTTTAACTCTGGAAGTTGAGTGCACACATTGACAACCGTTCTGTTAGATAGCTGCGTTTTGGATTTAGAAGCAGATATTTCCCTGTGCTTACTGCTGTTTCTTCCATATGCCGGTAATGGACTGAAAACGCCTGTTTTGGGACTCTGCAGAGAAAGTGTTTGCAGACTGCTGAATCCACACACGGGTTTAACTCTGGAAGTTGAGTGCACACATTGACAACCGTTCTGTTAGATAGCTGCGTTTTGGATTTAGAAGCAGATATTTCCCTGTGCTTACTGCTGTTTCTTCCATATGCCGGTAATGGGCTGAAAACGCCTGTTTTGGGACTCTGCAGAGAAAGTCTCTGCAGACTGCTGAATCCACACACGGGTTTAACTCTGGAAGTTGAGTGCACACATTGACAACCGTTCTGTTAGATAGCTGCGTTTTGGATTTAGAAGCAGATATTTCCCTGTGCTTACTGCTGTTTCTTCCATATGCCGGTAATAGGCTGAAAACGCCTGTTTTGGGACTCTGCAGAGAAAGTCTCTGCAGGCTGCTGAATCCACACACGGGTTTAACTCTGGAAGTTGAGTGCACACATTGACAACCGTTCTGTTAGATAGCTGCGTTTTGGATTTAGAAGCAGATATTTCCCTGTGCTTACTGCTGTTTCTTCCATATGCCGGTAATGGGCTGAAAACGCCTGTTTTGGGACTCTGCAGAGAAAGTGTTTGCAGACTGCTGAATCCACACACGGGTTTAACTCTGGAAGTTGAGTGCACACATTGACAACCGTTCTGTTAGATAGCTGCGTTTTGGATTTAGAAGCAGATATTTCCCTGTGCTTACTGCTGTTTCTTCAATACGCCGGTAATGGGCTGAAAACCCCTGTTTTGGGACTCTGCAGAGAAAGTCTCTGCAGGCTGCTGAATCCACACACGGTTTTAACTCTGGAAGATGAGTGCACACATTGACAACCGTTCTGTTAGATAGCTGCGTTTTGGATTTAGAAGCAGATATTTCCCTGTGCTTACTGCTGTTTCTTCCATATGCCGGTAATGGGCTGAAAACGCCTGTTTTGGGACTCTGCAGAGAAAGTCTCTGCAGACTGCTGAATCCACACACGGGTTTAACTCTGGAAGTTGAGTGCACACATTGACAACCGTTCTGTTAGATAGCTGCGTTTTGGATTTAGAAGCAGATATTTCCCTGTGCTTACTGCTGCTTCTTCCATATGCCGGTAATGGGCTGAAAACGCCTGTTTTGGGACTCTGCAGAGAAAGTGTTTGCAGACTGCTGAATCCACACACGGGTTTAACTCTGGAAGTTGTGTGCACACATTGACAACCGTTCTGTTAGATAGCTGCGTTTTGGATTTAGAAGCAGATATTTCCCTGTGCTTACTGCTGTTTCTTCCATATGCCGGTAATGGGCTGAAAACGCCTGTTTTGGGACTCTGCAGAGAAAGTCTCTGCAGACTGCTGAATCCACACACCGGTTTAACTCTGGAAGTTGAGTGCACACATTGACAACCGTTCTGTTAGATAGCTGCGTTTTGGATTTAGAAGCAGATATTTCCCTGTGCTTACTGCTGCTTCTTCCATATGCCGGTAATGGGCTGAAAACGCCTGTTTTGGGACTCTGCAGAGAAAGTCTCTGCAGACTGCTGAATCCACACACGGGTTTAACTCTGGAAGTTGAGTGCACACATTGACAACCGTTCTGTTAGATAGCTGCGTTTTGGATTTAGAAGCAGATATTTCCCTGTGCTTACTGCTGTTTCTTCCATATGCCGGTAATGGGCTGAAAACGCCTGTTTTGGGACTCTGCAGAGAAAGTGTTTGCAGACTGCTGAATCCACACACGGGTTTAACTCTGGAAGTTGAGTGCACACATTGACAACCGTTCTGTTAGATAGCTGCGTTTTGGATTTAGAAGCAGATATTTCCCTGTGCTTACTGCTGTTTCTTCAATACGCCGGTAATGGGCTGAAAACCCCTGTTTTGGGACTCTGCAGAGAAAGTCTCTGCAGGCTGCTGAATCCACACACGGTTTTAACTCTGGAAGATGAGTGCACACATTGACAACCGTTCTGTTAGATAGCTGCGTTTTGGATTTAGAAGCAGATATTTCCCTGTGCTTACTGCTGTTTCTTCCATATGCCGGTAATGGGCTGAAAACGCCTGTTTTGGGACTCTGCAGAGAAAGTCTCTGCAGACTGCTGAATCCACACACGGGTTTAACTCTGGAAGTTGAGTGCACACATTGACAACCGTTCTGTTAGATAGCTGCGTTTTGGATTTAGAAGCAGATATTTCCCTGTGCTTACTGCTGCTTCTTCCATATGCCGGTAATGGGCTGAAAACGCCTGTTTTTGGACTCTGCAGAGAAAGTGTTTGCAGACTGCTGAATCCACACACGGGTTTAACTCTGGAAGTTGTGTGCACACATTGACAACCGTTCTGTTAGATAGCTGCGTTTTGGATTTAGAAGCAGATATTTCCCTGTGCTTACTGCTGTTTCTTCCATATGCCGGTAATGGGCTGAAAACGCCTGTTTTGGGACTCTGCAGAGAAAGTCTCTGCAGACTGCTGAATCCACACACCGGTTTAACTCTGGAAGTTGAGTGCACACATTGACAACCGTTCTGTTAGATAGCTGCGTTTTGGATTTAGAAGCAGATATTTCCCTGTGCTTACTGCTGCTTCTTCCATATGCCGGTAATGGGCTGAAAACGCCTGTTTTGGGACTCTGCAGAGAAAGTCTCTGCAGGCTGCTGAATCCACACACGGGTTTAACTCTGGAAGTTGAGTGCACACATTGACAACCGTTCTGTTAGATAGCTGCGTTTTGGATTTAGAAGCAGATATTTCCCTGTGCTTACTGCTGTTTCTTCCATATGCCGGTAATGGGCTGAAAACGCCTGTTTTGGGACTCTGCAGAGAAAGTGTTTGCAGACTGCTGAATCCACACACGGGTTTAACTCTGGAAGTTGAGTGCACACTTTGACAACCGTTCTGTTAGATAGCTGCGTTTTGGATTTAGAAGCAGATATTTCCCTGTGCTTACTGCTGTTTCTTCCATATGCCGGTAATGGGCTGAAAACGCCTGTTTTGGGACTCTGCAGAGAAAGTGTTTGCAGACTGCTGAATCCACACACGGGTTTAACTCTGGAAGTTGAGTGCACACATTGACAACCGTTCTGTTAGATAGCTGCGTTTTGGATTTAGAAGCAGATATTTCCCTGTGCTTACTGCTGTTTCTTCCATATGCCGGTAATGGGCTGAAAACGCCTGTTTTGGGACTCTGCAGAGAAAGTCTCTGCAGACTGCTGAATCCACACACGGGTTTAACTCTGGAAGTTGAGTGCACACATTGACAACCGTTCTGTTAGATAGCTGCGTTTTGGATTTAGAAGCAGATATTTCCCTGTGCTTACTGCTGTTTCTTCCATATGCCGGTAATGGGCTGAAAACGCCTGTTTTGGGACTCTGCAGAGAAAGTGTTTGCAGACTGCTGAATCCACACACGGGTTTACCTCTGGAAGTTGAGTGCACACATTGACAACCGTTCTGTTAGATAGCTGCGTTTTGGATTTAGAAGCAGATATTTCCCTGTGCTTACTGCTGTTTCTTCCATATGCCGGTAATGGGCTGAAAACGCCTGTTTTGGGACTCTGCAGAAAAAGTGTTTGCAGACTGTTGAATCCACACACGGGTTTAACTCTGGAAGTTGAGTGCACACATTGACAACCGTTCTGTTAGATACCTGCGTTTTGGATTTAGAAGCAGATATTTCCCTGTGCTTACTGCTGTTTCTTCCATATGCCGGTAATGGGCTGAAAACGCCTGTTTTGGGACTCTGCAGAGAAAGTCTCTGCAGATTGCTGAATCCACACACCGGTTTAACTCTGGAAGTTGAGTGCACACATTGACAACCGTTCTGTTAGATAGCTGCGTTTTGGATTTAGAAGCAGATATTTCCCTGTGCTTACTGCTGTTTCTTCCATATGCCGGTAATGGGCTGAAAACGCCTGTTTTGGGACTCTGCAGAGAAAGTGTTTGCAGACTGCTGAATCCACACACGGGTTTAACTCTGGAAGTTGAGTGCACACATTGACAACCGTTCTGTTAGATAGCTGCGTTTTGGATTTAGAAGCAGATATTTCCCTGTGCTTACTGCTGTTTCTTCCATATGCCGGTAATGGGCTGAAAACGCCTGTTTTGGGACTCTGCAGAGAAAGTGTTTGCAGACTGCTGAATCCACACACGGGTTTAACTCTGGAAGTTGAGTGCACACATTGACAACCGTTCTGTTAGATAGCTGCGTTTTGGATTTAGAAGCAGATATTTCCCTGTGCTTACTGCTGTTTCTTCCATATGCCGGTAATGGGCTGAAAACGCCTGTTTTGGGACTCTGCAGAGAAAGTGTTTGCAGACTGCTGAATCCACACACGGGTTTAACTCTGGAAGTTGAGTGCACACATTGACAACCGTTCTGTTAGATAGCTGCGTTTTGGATTTAGAAGCAGATATTTCCCTGCGCTTACTGCTGTTTCTTCCATATGCCGGTAATGGGCTGAAAACGCCTGTTTTGGGACTCTGCAGAGAAAGTCTCTGCAGACTGCTGAATCCACACACGGGTTTAACTCTGGAAATTGAGTGCACACATTGACAACCGTTCTGTTAGATAGCTGCGTTTTGGATTTAGAAGCAGATATTTCCCTGTGCTTACTGCTGTTTCTTCCATATGCCGGTAATGGGCTGAAAACGCCTGTTTTGGGACTCTGCAGAGAAAGTGTTTGCAGACTGCTGAATCCACACACGGGTTTAACTCTGGAAGTTGAGTGCACACATTGACAACCGTTCTGTTAGATAGCTGCGTTTTGGATTTAGAAGCAGATATTTCCCTGTGCTTACTGCTGTTTCTTCCATATGCCGGTAATGGGCTGAAAACGCCTGTTTTGGGACTCTGCAGAGAAAGTCTCTGCAGGCTGCTGAATCCACACACGGGTTTAACTCTGGAAGTTGAGTGCACACATTGACAACCGTTCTGTTAGATAGCTGCGTTTTGGATTTAGAAGCAGATATTTCCCTGTGCTTACTGCTGCTTCTTCCATATGCCGGTAATGGGCTGAAAACGCCTGTTTTGGGACTCTGCAGAGAAAGTCTCTGCAGACTGCTGAATCCACACACGGGTTTAACTCTGGAAGTTGAGTGCACACATTGACAACCGTTCTGTTAGATAGCTGCGTTTTGGATTTAGAAGCAGATATTTCCCTGTGCTTACTGCTGTTTCTTCCATATGCCGGTAATGGGCTGAAAACGCCTGTTTTGGGACTCTGCAGAGAAAGTCTCTGCAGGCTGCTGAATCCACACACGGGTTTAACTCTGGAAGTTGAGTGCACACATTGACAACCGTTCTGTTAGATAGCTGCGTTTTGGATTTAGAAGCAGATATTTCCCTGTGCTTACTGCTGTTTCTTCCATATGCCGGTAATGGGCTGAAAACGCCTGTTTTGGGACTCTGCAGAGAAAGTGTTTGCAGACTGCTGAATCCACACACGGGTTTAACTCTGGAAGTTGAGTGCACACATTGACAACCGTTCTGTTAGATAGCTGCGTTTTGGATTTAGAAGCAGATATTTCCCTGTGCTTACTGCTGTTTCTTCCATATGCCGGTAATGGGCTGAAAACGCCTGTTTTGGGACTCTGCAGAGAAAGTGTTTGCAGACTGCTGAATCCACACACGGGTTTAACTCTGGAAATTGAGTGCACACATTGACAACCGTTCTATTAGATAGCTGCGTTTTGGATTTAGAAGCAGATATTTCCCTGTGCTTACTGCTGCTTCTTCCATATGCCGGTAATGGGCTGAAAACGCCTGTTTTGGGACTCTGCAGAGAAAGTGTTTGCAGACTGCTGAATCCACACACGGGTTTAACTCTGGAAGTTGAGTGCACACATTGACAACCGTTCTGTTAGATAGCTGCGTTTTGGATTTAGAAGCAGATATTTCCCTGTGCTTACTGCTGTTTCTTCCATATGCCGGTAATGGGCTGAAAACGCCTGTTTTGGGACTCTGCAGAAAAAGTGTTTGCAGACTGTTGAATCCACACACGGGTTTAACTCTGGAAGTTGAGTGCACACATTGACATCCGTTCTGTTAGATAGCTGCGTTTTGGATTTAGAAGCAGATATTTCCCTGTGCTTACTGCTGTTTCTTCCATATGCCGGTAATGGGCAGAAAACGCCTGTTTTGGGACTCTGCAGAGAAAGTCTCTGCAGACTGCTGAATCCACACACCGGTTTAACTCTGGAAGTTGAGTGCACACATTGACAACCGTTCTGTTAGATAGCTGCGTTTTGGATTTAGAAGCAGATATTTCCCTGTGCTTACTGCTGTTTCTTCCATATGCCGGTAATGGGCTGAAAACGCCTGTTTTGGGACTCTGCAGAGAAAGTGTTTGCAGACTGCTGAATCCACACACGGGTTTAACTCTGGAAGTTGAGTGCACACATTGACAACCGTTCTGTTAGATAGCTGCGTTTTGGATTTAGAAGCAGATATTTCCCTGTGCTTACTGCTGTTTCTTCCATATGCCGGTAATGGGCTGAAAACGCCTGTTTTGGGACTCTGCAGAGAAAGTGTTTGCAGACTGCTGAATCCACACACGGGTTTAACTCTGGAAGTTGAGTGCACACATTGACAACCGTTCTGTTAGATAGCTGCGTTTTGGATTTAGAAGCAGATATTTCCCTGTGCTTACTGCTGTTTCTTCCATATGCCGGTAATGGGCTGAAAACGCCTGTTTTGGGACTCTGCAGAGAAAGTCTCTGCAGACTGCTGAATCCACACACGGGTTTAACTCTGGAAGTTGAGTGCACACATTGACAACCGTTCTGTTAGATAGCTGCGTTTTGGATTTAGAAGCAGATATTTCCCTGTGCTTACTGCTGTTTCTTCCATATGCCGGTAATGGGCTGAAAACGCCTGTTTAGGGACTCTGCAGAGAAAGTGTTTGCAGACTGCTGAATCCACACACGGGTTTAACTCTGGAAGTTGAGTGCACACATTGACAACCGTTCTGTTAGATAGCTGCGTTTTGGATTTCGAAGCAGATATTTCCCTGTGCTTACTGCTGTTTCTTCCATATGCCGGTAATGGGCTGAAAACGCCTGTTTTGGGACTCTGCAGAGAAAGTCTCTGCAGACTGCTGAATCCACACACGGGTTTAACTCTGGAAGTTGAGTGCACACATTGACAACCGTTCTGTTAGATAGCTGCGTTTTGGATTTAGAAGCAGATATTTCCCTGTGCTTACTGCTGTTTCTTCCATATGCCGGTAATGGGCTGAAAACGCCTGTTTTGGGACTCTGCAGAGAAAGTGTTTGCAGACAGCTGAATCCACACACGGGTTTAACTCTGGAAGTTGAGTGCACACATTGACAACCGTTCTGTTAGATAGCTGCGTTTTGGATTTAGAAGCAGATATTTCCCTGTGCTTACTGCTGTTTCTTCCATATGCCGGTAATGGGCTGAAAACGCCTGTTTTGGGACTCTGCAGAGAAAGTCTCTGCAGACTGCTGAATCCACACACGGGTTTAACTCTGGAAGTTGAGTGCACACATTGACAACCGTTCTGTTAGATAGCTGCGTTTTGGATTTAGAAGCAGATATTTCCCTGTGCTTACTGCTGTTTCTTCCATATGCCGGTAATGGGCTGAAAACGCCTGTTTTGGGACTCTGCAGAGAAAGTCTCTGCAGACTGCTGAATCCACACACGGGTTTAACTCTGGAAGATGAGTGCACACATTGACAACCGTTCTGTTAGATAGCTGCGTTTTGGATTTAGAAGCAGATATTTCCCTGTGCTTACTGCTGTTTCTTCCATATGCCGGTAATGGGCTGAAAACGCCTGTTTTGGGACTCTGCAGAGAAAGTGTTTGCAGACTGCTGAATCCACACACGGGTTTAACTCTGGAAGTTGAGTGCACACATTGACAACGTTCTGTTAGATAGCTGCGTTTCGGATTTAGAAGCAGATATTTCCCTGTGCTTACTGCTGTTTCTTCCATATGCCGGTAATGGGCTGAAAACGCCTGTTTTGGGACTCTGCAGAAAAAGTGTTTGCAGACTGCTGAATCCACACACGGGTTTAACTCTGGAAGTTGAGTGCACACATTGACAACCGTTCTGTTAGATAGCTGCGTTTTGGATTTAGAAGCAGATATTTCCCTGTGCTTACTGCTGTTTCTTCCATATGCCGGTAATGGGCTGAAAACGCCTGTTTTGGGACTCTGCAGAGAAAGTCTCTGCAGACTGCTGAATCCACACACCGGTTTAACTCTGGAAGTTGAGTGCACACATTGACAACCGTTCTGTTAGATAGCTGCGTTTTGGATTTAGAAGCAGATATTTCCCTGTGCTTACTGCTGTTTCTTCCATATGCCGGTAATGGGCTGAAAACGCCTGTTTTGGGACTCTGCAGAAAAAGTGTTTGCAGACTGTTGAATCCACACACGGGTTTAACTCTGGAAGTTGAGTGCACACATTGACAACCGTTCTGTTAGATAGCTGCGTTTTGGATTTAGAAGCAGATATTTCCCTGTGCTTACTGCTGTTTCTTCCATATGCCGGTAATGGGCTGAAAACGCCTGTTTTGGGACTCTGCAGAGAAAGTCTCTGCAGACTGCTGAATCCACACACCGGTTTAACTCTGGAAGTTGAGTGCACACATTGACAACCGTTCTGTTAGATAGCTGCGTTTTGGATTTAGAAGCAGATATTTCCCTGTGCTTACTGCTGTTTCTTCCATATGCCGGTAATGGGCTGAAAACGCCTGTTTTGGGACTCTGCAGAGAAAGTCTCTGCAGACTGCTGAATCCACACACGGGTTTAACTCTGGAAGTTGAGTGCACACATTGACAACCGTTCTGTTAGATAGCTGCGTTTTGGATTTAGAAGCAGATATTTCCCTGTGCTTACTGCTGTTTCTTCCATATGCCGGTAATGGGCTGAAAACGCCTGTTTTGGGACTCTGCAGAGAAATTGTTTGCAGACTGCTGAATCCACACACGGGTTTAACTCTGGAAGTTGAGTGCACACATTGACAACCGTTCTGTTAGATAGCTGCGTTTTGGATTTAGAAGCAGATATTTCCCTGTGCTTACTGCTGTTTCTTCCATATGCCGGTAATGGGCTGAAAACGCCTGTTTTGGGACTCTGCAGAGAAAGTGTTTGCAGACTGCTGAATCCACACACGGGTTTAACTCTGGAAGTTGAGTGCACACATTGACAACCGTTCTGTTAGATAGCTGCGTTTTGGATTTAGAAGCAGATATTTCCCTGTGCTTACTGCTGTTTCTTCTATATGCCGGTAATGGGCTGAAAACGCCTGTTTTGGGACTCTGCAGAGAAAGTCTCTGCAGACTGCTGAATCCACACACGGGTTTAACTCTGGAAGTTGAGTGCACACATTGACAACCGTTCTGTTAGATAGCTGCGTTTTGGATTTAGAAGCAGATATTTCCCTGTGCTTACTGCTGTTTCTTCCATATGCCGGTAATGGGCTGAAAACGCCTGTTTTGGGACTCTGCAGAGAAAGTGTTTGCAGACTGCTGAATCCACACACGGGTTTAACTCTGGAAGTTGAGTGCACACATTGACAACCGTTCTGTTAGATAGCTGCGTTTTGGATTTAGAAGCAGATACTTCCCTGTGCTTAGTGCTGTTTCTTCCTTATGCCGGTAATGGGCTGAAAACGCCTGTTTTGGGACTCTGCAGAGAAAGTCTCTGCAGACTGCTGAATCCACACACGGGTTTAACTCTGGAAGTTGAGTGCACACATTGACAACCGTTCTGTTAGATAGCTGCGTTTTGGATTTAGAAGCAGATATTTCCCTGTGCTTACTGCTGTTTCTTCCATATGCCGGTAATGGGCTGAAAACGCCTGTTTTTGGACTCTGCAGAGAAAGTGTTTGCAGACTGCTGAATCCACACACGGGTTTAACTCTGGAAGTTGAGTGCACACATTGACAACCGTTCTGTTAGATAGCTGCGTTTTGGATTTAGAAGCAGATATTTCCCTGTGCTTACTGCTGTTTCTTCCATATGTCGGTAATGGGCTGAAAACGCCTGTTTTGGGACTCTGCAGAGAAAGTCTCTGCAGACTGCTGAATCCACACACGGGTTTAACTCTGGAAGTTGAGTGCACACATTGACAACCGTTCTGTTAGATAGCTGCGTTTTGGATTTAGAAGCAGATATTTCCCTGTGCTTACTGCTGTTTCTTCCATATGCCGGTAATGGGCTGAAAACGCCTGTTTTGGGACTCTGCAGAGAAAGTCTCTGCAGACTGCTGAATCCACACACGGGTTTAGCTCTGGAAGATGAGTGCACACATTGACAACCGTTCTGTTAGATAGCTGCGTTTTGGATTTAGAAGCAGATATTTCCCTGTGCTTTCTGCTGTTTCTTCCATATGCCGGTAATGGGCTGAAAACGCCTGTTTTGGGACTCTGCAGAGAAAGTCTCTGCAGACTGCTGAATCCACACACGGGTTTAACTCTGGAAGTTGAGTGCACACATTGACAACCGTTCTGTTAGATAGCTGCGTTTTGGATTTAGAAGCAGATATTTCCCTGTGCTTACTGCTGTTTCTTCCATATGCCGGTAATGGGCTGAAAACGCCTGTTTTGGGACTCTGCAGAAAAAGTGTTTGCAGACTGTTGAATCCACACACGGGTTTAACTCTGGAAGTTGAGTGCACACATTGACAACCGTTCTGTTAGATAGCTGCGTTTTGGATTTAGAAGCAGATATTTCCCTGTGCTTACTGCTGTTTCTTCCATATGCCGGTAATGGGCTGAAAACGCCTGTTTTGGGACTCTGCAGAGAAAGTCTCTGCAGACTGCTGAATCCACACACGGGTTTAACTCTGGAAGTTGAGTGCACACATTGACAACCGTTCTGTTAGATAGCTGCGTTTTGGATTTAGAAGCAGATATTTCCCTGTGCTTACTGCTGTTTCTTCCATATGCCGGTAATGGGCTGAAAACGCCTGTTTTGGGACTCTGCAGAGAAAGTCTCTGCAGACTGCTGAATCCACACACGGGTTTAACTCTGGAAGTTGAGTGCACACATTGACAACCGTTCTGTTAGATAGCTGCGTTTTGGATTTAGAAGCAGATATTTCCCTGTGCTTACTGCTGTTTCTTCCATATGCCGGTAATGGGCTGAAAACGCCTGTTTTGGGACTCTGCAGAGAAAGTGTTTGCAGACTGCTGAATCCACACACGGGTTTAACTCTGGAAGTTGAGTGCACACATTGACAACCGTTCTGTTAGATAGCTGCGTTTTGGATTTAGAAGCAGATATTTCCCTGTGCTTACTGCTGTTTCTTCCATATGCCGGTAATGGGCTGAAAACGCCTGTTTTGGGACTCTGCAGAGAAAGTCTCTGCAGACTGCTGAATCCACACACGGGTTTAACTCTGGAAGTTGAGTGCACACATTGACAACCGTTCTGTTAGATAGCTGCGTTTTGGATTTAGAAGCAGATATTTCCCTGTGCTTACTGCTGTTTCTTCCATATGCCGGTAATGGGCTGAAAACGCCTGTTTTGGGACTCTGCAGAGAAAGTCTCTGCAGACTGCTGAATCCACACACGGGTTTAACTCTGGAAGTTGAGTGCACACATTGACAACCGTTCTGTTAGATAGCTGCGTTTTGGATTTAGAAGCAGATATTTCCCTGTGCTTACTGCTGTTTCTTCCATATGCCGGTAATGGGCTGAAAACGCCTGTTTTGGGACTCTGCAGAGAAACTGTTTGCAGACTGCTGAATCCACACACGGGTTTAACTCTGGAAGTTGAGTGCACACATTGACAACCGTTCTGTTAGATAGCTGCGTTTTGGATTTAGAAGCAGATATTTCCCTGTGCTTACTGCTGTTTCTTCCATATGCCGGTAATGGGCTGAAAACGCCTGTTTTGGGACTCTGCAGAGAAAGTCTCTGCAGACTGCTGAATCCACACACGGGTTTAACTCTGGAAGTTGAGTGCACACATTGACAACCGTTCTGTTAGATAGCTGCGTTTTGGATTTAGAAGCAGATATTTCCCTGTGCTTACTGCTGTTTCTTCCATATGCCGGTAATGGGCTGAAAACGCCTGTTTTGGGACTCTGCAGAGAAAGTGTTTGCAGACAGCTGAATCCACACACGGGTTTAACTCTGGAAGTTGAGTGCACACATTGACAACCGTTCTGTTAGATAGCTGCGTTTTGGATTTAGAAGCAGATATTTCCCTGTGCTTACTGCTGTTTCTTCCATATGCCGGTAATGGGCTGAAAACGCCTGTTTTGGGACTCTGCAGAGAAAGTCTCTGCAGACTGCTGAATCCACACACGGGTTTAACTCTGGAAGTTGAGTGCACACATTGACAACCGTTCTGTTAGATAGCTGCGTTTTGGATTTAGAAGCAGATATTTCCCTGTGCTTACTGCTGTTTCTTCCATATGCCGGTAATGGGCTGAAAACGCCTGTTTTGGGACTCTGCAGAGAAAGTCTCTGCAGACTGCTGAATCCACACACGGGTTTAACTCTGGAAGATGAGTGCACACATTGACAACCGTTCTGTTAGATAGCTGCGTTTTGGATTTAGAAGCAGATATTTCCCTGTGCTTACTGCTGTTTCTTCCATATGCCGGTAATGGGCTGAAAACGCCTGTTTTGGGACTCTGCAGAGAAAGTGTTTGCAGACTGCTGAATCCACACACGGGTTTAACTCTGGAAGTTGAGTGCACACATTGACAACCGTTCTGTTAGATAGCTGCGTTTTGGATTTAGAAGCAGATATTTCCCTGTGCTTACTGCTGTTTCTTCCATATGCCGGTAATGGGCTGAAAACGCCTGTTTTGGGACTCTGCAGAAAAAGTGTTTGCAGACTGCTGAATCCACACACGGGTTTAACTCTGGAAGTTGAGTGCACACATTGACAACCGTTCTGTTAGATAGCTGCGTTTTGGATTTAGAAGCAGATATTTCCCTGTGCTTACTGCTGTTTCTTCCATATGCCGGTAATGGGCTGAAAACGCCTGTTTTGGGACTCTGCAGAGAAAGTCTCTGCAGACTGCTGAATCCACACACGGGTTTAACTCTGGAAGTTGAGTGCACACATTGACAACCGTTCTGTTAGATAGCTGCGTTTTGGATTTAGAAGCAGATATTTCCCTGTGCTTACTGCTGTTTCTTCCATATGCCGGTAATGGGCTGAAAACGCCTGTTTTGGGACTCTGCAGAGAAAGTCTCTGGAGACTGCTGAATCCACACACGGGTTTAACTCTGGAAGTTGAGTGCACACATTGACAACCGTTCTGTTAGATAGCTGGTTTTGGATTTAGAAGCAGATATTTCCCTGTGCTTACTGCTGTTTCTTCCATATGCCGGTAATGGGCTGAAAACGCCTGTTTTGGGACTCTGCAGAGAAAGTGTTTGCAGACTGCTGAATCCACACACGGGTTTAACTCTGGAAGTTGAGTGCACACATTGAAAACCGTTCTGTTAGATAGCTGCGTTTTGGATTTAGAAGCAGATATTTCCCTGTGCTTACTGCTGTTTCTTCTATATGCCGGTAATGGGCTGAAAACG
The DNA here is from genome assembly GCF_030222135.1 of Aotus nancymaae. NCBI lineage: Eukaryota > Metazoa > Chordata > Mammalia > Primates > Aotidae > Aotus > Aotus nancymaae. The sequence goes on from NW_026989189.1 coordinate 35,650, forward strand.
CCTGTTTTGGGACTCTGCAGAGAAAGTCTCTGCAGACTGCTGAATCCACACACGGGTTTAACTCTGGAAGTTGAGTGCACACATTGACAACCGTTCTGTTAGATAGCTGCGTTTTGGATTTAGAAGCAGATATTTCCCTGTGCTTACTGCTGTTTCTTCCATATGCCGGTAATGGGCTGAAAACGCCTGTTTTGGGACTCTGCAGAGAAAGTCTCTGCAGACTGCTGAATCCACACACGGGTTTAACTCTGGAAGTTGAGTGCACACATTGACAACCGTTCTGTTAGATAGCTGCGTTTTGGATTTAGAAGCAGATATTTCCCTGTGCTTACTGCTGTTTCTTCCATATGCCGGTAATGGGCTGAAAACGCCTGTTTTGGGACTCTGCAGAGAAAGTCTCTGCAGACTGCTGAATCCACACACGGGTTTAACTCTGGAAGATGAGTGCACACATTGACAACCGTTCTGTTAGATAGCTGCGTTTTGGATTTAGAAGCAGATATTTCCCTGTGCTTACTGCTGTTTCTTCCATATGCCGGTAATGGGCTGAAAACGCCTGTTTTGGGACTCTGCAGAGAAAGTGTTTGCAGACTGCTGAATCCACACACGGGTTTAACTCTGGAAGTTGAGTGCACACATTGACAACCGTTCTGTTAGATAGCTGCGTTTTGGATTTAGAAGCAGATATTTCCCTGTGCTTACTGCTGTTTCTTCCATATGCCGGTAATGGGCTGAAAACGCCTGTTTTGGGACTCTGCAGAAAAAGTGTTTGCAGACTGCTGAATCCACACACGGGTTTAACTCTGGAAGTTGAGTGCACACATTGACAACCGTTCTGTTAGATAGCTGCGTTTTGGATTTAGAAGCAGATATTTCCCTGTGCTTACTGCTGTTTCTTCCATATGCCGGTAATGGGCTGAAAACGCCTGTTTTGGGACTCTGCAGAGAAAGTCTCTGCAGACTGCTGAATCCACACACGGGTTTAACTCTGGAAGTTGAGTGCACACATTGACAACCGTTCTGTTAGATAGCTGCGTTTTGGATTTAGAAGCAGATATTTCCCTGTGCTTACTGCTGTTTCTTCCATATGCCGGTTATGGGCTGAAAACGCCTGTTTTGGGACTCTGCAGAGAAAGTCTCTGGAGACTGCTGAATCCACACACGGGTTTAACTCTGGAAGTTGAGTGCACACATTGACAACCGTTCTGTTAGATAGCTGCGTTTTGGATTTAGAAGCAGATATTTCCCTGTGCTTACTGCTGTTTCTTCCATATGCCGGTAATGGGCTGAAAACGCCTGTTTTGGGACTCTGCAGAGAAAGTGTTTGCAGACTGCTGAATCCACACACGGGTTTAACTCTGGAAGTTGAGTGCACACATTGAAAACCGTTCTGTTAGATAGCTGCGTTTTGGATTTAGAAGCAGATATTTCCCTGTGCTTACTGCTGTTTCTTCTATATGCCGGTAATGGGCTGAAAACGCCTGTTTTGGGACTCTGCAGAGAAAGTCTCTGCAGACTGCTGAATCCACACACGGGTTTAACTCTGGAAGTTGAGTGCACACATTGACAACCGTTCTGTTAGATAGCTGCGTTTTGGATTTAGAAGCAGATATTTCCCTGTGCTTACTGCTGTTTCTTCCATATGCCGGTAATGGGCTGAAAACGCCTGTTTTGGGACTCTGCAGAGAAAGTGTTTGCAGACTGCTGAATCCACACACGGGTTTAACTCTGGAAGTTGAGTGCACACATTGACAACCGTTCTGTTAGATAGCTGCGTTTTGGATTTAGAAGCAGATATTTCCCTGTGCTTACTGCTGTTTCTTCCATATGCCGGTAATGGGTTGAAAACGCCTGTTTTGGGACTCTGCAGAGAAAGTCTCTGGAGACTGCTGAATCCACACACGGGTTTAACTCTGGAAGATGAGTGCACACATTGACAACCGTTCTGTTAGATAGCTGCGTTTTGGATTTAGAAGCAGATATTTCCCTGTGCTTACTGCTGTTTCTTCCATATGCCGGTAATGGGCTGAAAACGCCTGTTTTGGGACTCTGCAGAGAAAGTGTTTGCAGACTGCTGAATCCACACACGGGTTTAACTCTGGAAGTTGAGTGCACACATTGACAACCGTTCTGTTAGATAGCTGCGTTTTGGATTTAGAAGCAGATATTTCCCTGTGCTTACTGCTGTTTCTTCCATATGCCGGTAATGGGCTGAAAACGCCTGTTTTGGGACTCTGCAGAGAAAGTCTCTGCAGACTGCTGAATCCACACACGGGTTTAACTCTGGAAGTTGAGTGCACACATTGACAACCGTTCTGTTAGATAGCTGCGTTTTGGATTTAGAAGCAGATATTTCCCAGTGCTTACTGCTGTTTCTTCCATAAGCCGGTAATGGGCTGAAAACGCCTGTTTTGGGACTCTGCAGAGAAAGTGTTTGCAGGCTGCTGAATCCACACACGGGTTTAACTCTGGAAGTTGAGTGCACACATTGACAACCGTTCTGTTAGATAGCTGCGTTTTGGATTTAGAAGCAGATATTTCCCTGTGCTTACTGCTGTTTCTTCCATATGCCGGTAATGGGCTGAAAACGCCTGTTTTGGGACTCTGCAGAGAAAGTCTCTGCAGACTGCTGAATCCACACACCGGTTTAACTCTGGAAGTTGAGTGCACACATTGACAACCGTTCTGTTAGATAGCTGCGTTTTGGATTTAGAAGCAGATATTTCCCTGTGCTTACTGCTGTTTCTTCCATATGCCGGTAATGGGCTGAAAACGCCTGTTTTGGGACTCTGCAGAGAAAGTCTCTGCAGACTGCTGAATCCACACACGGGTTTAACTCTGGAAGATGAGTGCACACATTGACAACCGTTCTGTTAGATAGCTGCGTTTTGGATTTAGAAGCAGATATTTCCCTGTGCTTACTGCTGTTTCTTCCATATGCCGGTAATGGGCTGAAAACGCCTGTTTTGGGACTCTGCAGAGAAAGTGTTTGCAGACTGCTGAATCCACACACGGGTTTAACTCTGGAAGTTGAGTGCACACATTGACAACCGTTCTGTTAGATAGCTGCGTTTTGGATTTAGAAGCAGATATTTCCCTGTGCTTACTGCTGTTTCTTCCATATGCCGGTAATGGGCTGAAAACGCCTGTTTTGGGACTCTGCAGAAAAAGTGTTTGCAGACTGTTGAATCCACACACGGGTTTAACTCTGGAAGTTGAGTGCACACATTGACAACCGTTCTGTTAGATAGCTGCGTTTTGGATTTAGAAGCAGATATTTCCCTGTGCTTACTGCTGTTTCTTCCATATGCCGGTAATGGGCTGAAAACGCCTGTTTTGGGACTCTGCAGAGAAAGTCTCTGCAGACTGCTGAATCCACACACCGGTTTAACTCTGGAAGTTGAGTGCACACATTGACAACCGTTCTGTTAGATAGCTGCGTTTTGGATTTAGAAGCAGATATTTCCCTGTGCTTACTGCTGTTTCTTCCATATGCCGGTAATGGGCTGAAAACGCCTGTTTTGGGACTCTGCAGAGAAAGTCTCTGCAGACTGCTGAATCCACACACGGGTTTAACTCTGGAAGTTGAGTGCACACATTGACAACCGTTCTGTTAGATAGCTGCGTTTTGGATTTAGAAGCAGATATTTCCCTGTGCTTACTGCTGTTTCTTCCATATGCCGGTAATGGGCTGAAAACGCCTGTTTTGGGACTCTGCAGAGAAAGTGTTTGCAGACTGCTGAATCCACACACGGGTTTAACTCTGGAAGTTGAGTGCACACATTGACAACCGTTCTGTTAGATAACTGCGTTTTGGATTTAGAAGCAGATATTTCCCTATGCTTACTGCTGTTTCTTCCATATGCCGGTAATGGGCTGAAAACGCCTGTTTTGGGACTCTGCAGAGAAAGTGTTTGCAGACTGCTGAATCCACACACGGCTTTAACTCTGGAAGTTGAGTGCACACATTGACAACCGTTCTGTTAGATAGCTGCGTTTTGGATTTAGAAGCAGATATTTCCCTGTGCTTACTGCTGTTTCTTCCATATGCCGGTAATGGGCTGAAAACGCCTGTTTTGGGACTCTGCAGAGAAAGTCTCTGCAGACTGCTGAATCCACACACGGGTTTAACTCTGGAAGTTGAGTGCACACATTGACAACCGTTCTGTTAGATAGCTGCGTTTTGGATTTAGAAGCAGATATTTCCCTGTGCTTACTGCTGTTTCTTCTATATGCCGGTAATGGGCTGAAAACGCCTGTTTTGGGACTCTGCAGAGAAAGTCTCTGCAGACTGCTGAATCCACACACGGGTTTAACTCTGGAAGTTGAGTGCACACATTGACAACCGTTCTGTTAGATAGCTGCGTTTTGGATTTAGAAGCAGATATTTCCCTGTGCTTACTGCTGTTTCTTCCATATGCCGGTAATGGGCTGAAAACGCCTGTTTTGGGACTCTGCAGAGAAAGTGTTTGCAGACTGCTGAATCCACACACGGGTTTAACTCTGGAAGTTGAGTGCACACATTGACAACCGTTCTCTTAGATAGCTGCGTTTTGGATTTAGAAGCAGATATTTCCCTGTGCTTACTGCTGTTTCTTCCATATGCCGGTAATGGGCTGAAAACGCCTGTTTTGGGACTCTGCAGAGAAAGTCTCTGCAGACTGCTGAATCCACACACGGGTTTAACTCTGGAAGTTGAGTGCACACATTGACAACCGTTCTGTTAGATAGCTGCGTTTTGGATTTAGAAGCAGATATTTCCCTGTGCTTACTGCTGCTTCTTCCATATGCCGGTAATGGGCTGAAAACGCCTGTTTTGGGACTCTGCAGAGAAAGTGTTTGCAGACTGCTGAATCCACACACGGGTTTAACTCTGGAAGTTGAGTGCACACATTGACAACCGTTCTGTTAGATAGCTGCGTTTTGGATTTAGAAGCAGATATTTCCCTGTGCTTACTGCTGCTTCTTCCATATGCCGGTAATGGGCTGAAAACGCCTGTTTTGGGACTCTGCAGAGAAAGTCTCTGCAGACTGCTGAATCCACACACAGGTTTAACTCTGGAAGTTGAGTGCACACATTGACAACCGTTCTGTTAGATAGCTGCGTTTTGGATTTAGAAGCAGATATTTCCCTGTGCTTACTGCTGTTTCTTCCATATGCCGGTAATGGGCTGAAAACGCCTGTTTTGGGACTCTGCAGAGAAAGTGTTTGCAGACTGCTGAATCCACACACGGGTTTAACTCTGGAAGTTGAGTGCACACATTGACAACCGTTCTGTTAGATAGCTGCGTTTTGGATTTAGAAGCAGATATTTCCCTGTGCTTATGCTGTTTCTTCCATATGCCGGTAATGGGCTGAAAACGCCTGTTTTGGGACTCTGCAGAGAAAGTCTCTGCAGGCTGCTGAATCCACACACGGGTTTAACTCTGGAAGTTGAGTGCACACATTGACAACCGTTCTGTTAGATAGCTGCGTTTTGGATTTAGAAGCAGATATTTCCCTGTGCTTACTGCTGTTTCTTCCATATGCCGGTAATGGGCTGAAAACGCCTGTTTTGGGACTCTGCAGAGAAAGTCTCTGCAGACTGCTGAATCCACACACGGGTTTAACTCTGGAAGTTGAGTGCACACATTGACAACCGTTCTGTTAGATAGCTGCGATTTGGATTTAGAAGCAGATATTTCCCTGTGCTTACTGCTGCTTCTTCCATATGCCGGTAATGGGCTGAAAACGCCTGTTTTGGGACTCTGCAGAGAAAGTGTTTGCAGACTGCTGAATCCACACACGGGTTTAACTCTGGAAGTTGAGTGCACACATTGACAACCGTTCTGTTAGATAGCTGCGTTTTGGATTTAGAAGCAGATTTTTCCCTGTGCTTACTGCTGTTTCTTCCATATGCCGGTAATGGGCTGAAAACGCCTGTTTTGGGACTCTGCAGAGAAAGTCTCTGCAGACTGCTGAATCCACACACGGGTTTAACTCTGGAAGTTGAGTGCACACATTGACAACCGTTCTGTTAGATAGCTGCGTTTTGGATTTAGAAGCAGATATTTCCCAGTGCTTACTGCTGTTTCTTCCCTAAGCCGGTAATGGGCTGAAAACGCCTGTTTTGGGACTCTGCAGAGAAAGTGTTTGCAGGCTGCTGAATCCACACACGGGTTTAACTCTGGAAGTTGAGTGCACACATTGACAACCGTTCTGTTAGATAGCTGCGTTTTGGATTTAGAAGCAGATATTTCCCTGTGCTTACTGCTGTTTCTTCCATATGCCGGTAATGGGCTGAAAACGCCTGTTTTGGGACTCTGCAGAGAAAGTGTTTGCAGACTGCTGAATCCACACACGGGTTTAACTCTGGAAGTTGAGTGCACACATTGACAACCGTTCTGTTAGATAGCTGCGTTTTGGATTTAGAAGCAGATATTTCCCTGTGCTTACTGCTGTTTCTTCCATATGCCGGTAATGGGCTGAAAACGCCTGTTTTGGGACTCTTCAGAGAAAGTCTCTGCAGACTGCTGAATCCACACACGGGTTTAACTCTGGAAGTTGAGTGCACACATTGACAACCGTTCTGTTAGATAGCTGCGTTTTGGATTTAGAAGCAGATATTTCCCTGTGCTTACTGCTGTTTCTTCCATATGCCGGTAATGGGCTGAAAACGCCTGTTTTGGGACTCTGCAGAGAAAGTCTCTGCAGACTGCTGAATCCACACACGGGTTTAACTCTGGAAGTTGAGTGCACACGTTGACAACCGTTCTGTTAGATAGCTGCGTTTTGGATTTAGAAGCAGATATTTCCCTGTGCTTACTGCTGCTTCTTCCATATGCCGGTAATGGGCTGAAAACGCCTGTTTTGGGACTCTGCAGAGAAAGTGTTTGCAGACTGCTGAATCCACACACGGGTTTAACTCTTGAAGTTGAGTGCACACATTGACAACCGTTCTGTTAGATAGCTGCGTTTTGGATTTAGAAGCAGATATTTCCCTGTGCTTACTGCTGTTTCTTCCATATGCCGGTAATGGGCTGAAAACGCCTGTTTTGGGACTCTGCAGAGAAAGTCTCTGCAGACTGCTGAATCCACACACGGGTTTACCTCTGGAAGTTGAGTGCACACATTGACAACCGTTCTGTTAGATAGCTGCGTTTTGGATTTAGAAGCAGATATTTCCCTGTGCTTACTGCTGTTTCTTCCATATGCCGGTAATGGGCTGAAAACGCCTGTTTTGGGACTCTGCAGAGAAAGTCTCTGCAGACTGCTGAATCCACACACGGGTTTAACTCTGGAAGTTGAGTGCACACATTGACAACCGTTCTGTTAGATAGCTGCGTTTTGGATTTAGAAGCAGATATTTCCCTGTGCTTACTGCTGTTTCTTCCATATGCCGGTAATGGGCTGAAAACGCCTGTTTTGGGACTCTGCAGAGAAAGTCTCTGCAGACTGCTGAATCCACACACGGGTTTAACTCTGGAAGTTGAGTGCACACATTGACAACCGTTCTGTTAGATAGCTGCGTTTTGGATTTAGAAGCAGATATTTCCCTGTGCTTACTGCTGTTTCTTCCATATGCCGGTAATGGGCTGAAAACGCCTGTTTTGGGACTCTGCAGAGAAAGTGTTTGCAGACTGCTGAATCCACACACGGGTTTAACTCTGGAAGTTGAGTGCACACATTGACAACCGTTCTGTTAGATAGCTGCGTTTTGGATTTAGAAGCAGATATTTCCCTGTGCTTACTGCTTCTTCTTCCATATGCCGGTAATGGGCTGAAAACGCCTGTTTTGGGACTCTGCAGAGAAAGTGTTTGCAGACTGCTGAATCCACACACGGGTTTAACTCTGGAAGTTGAGTGCACACATTGACAACCGTTCTGTTAGATAGCTGCGTTTTGGATTTAGAAGCAGATATTTCCCTGTGCTTACTGCTGTTTCTTCCATATGCCGGTAATGGGCTGAAAACGCCTGTTTTGGGACTCTGCAGAGAAAGTGTTTGCAGACTGCTGAATCCACACACGGGTTTAACTCTGGAAGTTGAGTGCACACATTGACAACCGTTCTGTTAGATAGCTGCGTTTTGGATTTAGAAGCAGATATTTCCCTGTGCTTACTGCTGTTTCTTCCATATGCCGGTAATGGGCTGAAAACGCCTGTTTTGGGACTCTGCAGAGAAAGTCTCTGCAGGCTGCTGAATCCACACACGGGTTTAACTCTGGAAGTTGAGTGCACACATTGACAACCGTTCTGTTAGATAGCTGCGTTTTGGATTTAGAAGCAGATATTTCCCTGTGCTTACTGCTGTTTCTTCCATATGCCGGTAATGGGCTGAAAACGCCTGTTTTGGGACTCTGCAGAGAAAGTCTCTGCAGACTGCTGAATCCACACACGGGTTTAACTCTGGAAGTTGAGTGCACACGTTGACAACCGTTCTGTTAGATAGCTGCGTTTTGGATTTAGAAGCAGATATTTCCCTGTGCTTACTGCTGCTTCTTCCATATGCCGGTAATGGGCTGAAAACGCCTGTTTTGGGACTCTGCAGAGAAAGTGTTTGCAGACTGCTGAATCCACACACGGGTTTAACTCTGGAAGTTGAGTGCACACATTGACAACCGTTCTGTTAGATAGCTGCGTTTTGGATTTAGAAGCAGATATTTCCCTGTGCTTACTGCTGTTTCTTCCATATGCCGGTAATGGGCTGAAAACGCCTGTTTTGGGACTCTGCAGAGAAAGTCTCTGCAGACTGCTGAATCCACACACGGGTTCAACTCTGGAAGTTGAGTGCACACATTGACAACCGTTCTGTTAGATAGCTGCGTTTTGGATTTAGAAGCAGATATTTCCCTGTGCTTACTGCTGTTTCTTCCATATGCCGGTAATGGGCTGAAAACGCCTGTTTTGGGACTCTGCAGAGAAAGTCTCTGCAGACTGCTGAATCCACACACGGGTTTAACTCTGGAAGTTGAGTGCACACATTGACAACCGTTCTGTTAGATAGCTGCGTTTTGGATTTAGAAGCAGATATTTCCCTGTGCTTACTGCTGTTTCTTCCATATGCCGGTAATGGGCTGAAAACGCCTGTTTTGGGACTCTGCAGAGAAAGTCTCTGCAGACTGCTGAATCCACACACGGGTTTAACTCTGGAAGTTGAGTGCACACATTGACAACCGTTCTGTTAGATAGCTGCGTTTTGGATTTAGAAGCAGATATTTCCCTGTGCTTACTGCTGTTTCTTCCATATGCCGGTAATGGGCTGAAAACGCCTGTTTTGGGACTCTGCAGAGAAAGTCTCTGCAGACTGCTGAATCCACACACGGGTTTAACTCTGGAAGTTGAGTGCACACATTGACAACCGTTCTGTTAGATAGCTGCGTTTTGGATTTAGAAGCAGATATTTCCCTGTGCTTACTGCTGCTTCTTCCATATGCCGGTAATGGGCTGAAAACGCCTGTTTTGGGACTCTGCAGAGAAAGTGTTTGCAGACTGCTGAATCCACACACGGGTTTAACTCTGGAAGTTGAGTGCACACATTGACAACCGTTCTGTTAGATAGCTGCGTTTTGGATTTAGAAGCAGATATTTCCCTGTGCTTACTGCTGCTTCTTCCATATGCCGGTAATGGGCTGAAAACGCCTGTTTTGGGACTCTGCAGAGAAAGTGTTTGCAGACTGCTGAATCCACACACGGGTTTAACTCTGGAAGTTGAGTGCACACATTGACAACCGTTCTGTTAGATAGCTGCGTTTTGGATTTAGAAGCAGATATTTCCCTGTGCTTACTGCTGTTTCTTCCATATGCCGGTAATGGGCTGAAAACGCCTGTTTTGGGACTCTGCAGAGAAAGTCTCTGCAGACTGCTGAATCCACACACGGGTTTAACTCTGGAAGTTGAGTGCACACATTGACAACCGTTCTGTTAGATAGCTGCGTTTTGGATTTAGAAGCAGATATTTCCCTGTGCTTACTGCTGTTTCTTCCATATGCCGGTAATGGGCTGAAAACGCCTGTTTTGGGACTCTGCAGAGAAAGTCTCTGCAGGCTGCTGAATCCACACACGGGTTTAACTCTGGAAGTTGAGTGCACACATTGACAACCGTTCTGTTAGATAGCTGCGTTTTGGATTTAGAAGCAGATATTTCCCTGTGCTTACTGCTGTTTCTTCCATATGCCGGTAATGGGCTGAAAACGCCTGTTTTGGGACTCTGCAGAGAAAGTCTCTGCAGACTGCTGAATCCACACACGGGTTTAACTCTGGAAGTTGAGTGCACACGTTGACAACCGTTCTGTTAGATAGCTGCGTTTTGGATTTAGAAGCAGATATTTCCCTGTGCTTACTGCTGCTTCTTCCATATGCCGGTAATGGGCTGAAAACGCCTGTTTTGGGACTCTGCAGAGAAAGTGTTTGCAGACTGCTGAATCCACACACGGGTTTAACTCTGGAAGTTGAGTGCACACATTGACAACCGTTCTGTTAGATAGCTGCGTTTTGGATTTAGAAGCAGATATTTCCCTGTGCTTACTGCTGTTTCTTCCATATGCCGGTAATGGGCTGAAAACGCCTGTTTTGGGACTCTGCAGAGAAAGTCTCTGCAGACTGCTGAATCCACACACGGGTTTAACTCTGGAAGTTGAGTGCACACATTGACAACCGTTCTGTTAGATAGCTGCGTTTTGGATTTAGAAGCAGATATTTCCCTGTGCTTACTGCTGTTTCTTCCATATGCCGGTAATGGGCTGAAAACGCCTGTTTTGGGACTCTGCAGAGAAAGTCTCTGCAGACTGCTGAATCCACACACGGGTTTAACTCTGGAAGTTGAGTGCACACATTGACAACCGTTCTGTTAGATAGCTGCGTTTTGGATTTAGAAGCAGATATTTCCCTGTGCTTACTGCTGCTTCTTCCATATGCCGGTAATGGGCTGAAAACGCCTGTTTTGGGACTCTGCAGAGAAAGTGTTTGCAGACTGCTGAATCCACACACGGGTTTAACTCTGGAAGTTGAGTGCACACATTGACAACCGTTCTGTTAGATAGCTGCGTTTTGGATTTAGAAGCAGATATTTCCCTGTGCTTACTGCTGTTTCTTCCATATGCCGGTAATGGGCTGAAAACGCCTGTTTTGGGACTCTGCAGAGAAAGTCTCTGCAGACTGCTGAATCCACACACGGGTTTAACTCTGGAAGTTGAGTGCACACATTGACAACCGTTCTGTTAGATAGCTGCGTTTTGGATTTAGAAGCAGATATTTCCCTGTGCTTACTGCTGTTTCTTCCATATGCCGGTAATGGGCTGAAAACGCCTGTTTTGGGACTCTGCAGAGAAAGTCTCTGCAGACTGCTGAATCCACACACGGGTTTAACTCTGGAAGTTGAGTGCACACATTGACAACCGTTCTGTTAGATAGCTGCGTTTTGGATTTAGAAGCAGATATTTCCCTGTGCTTACTGCTGTTTCTTCCATATGCCGGTAATGGGCTGAAAACGCCTGTTTTGGGACTCTGCAGAGAAAGTCTCTGCAGACTGCTGAATCCACACACGGGTTTAACTCTGGAAGTTGAGTGCACACATTGACAACCGTTCTGTTAGATAGCTGCGTTTTGGATTTAGAAGCAGATATTTCCCTGTGCTTACTGCTGTTTCTTCCATATGCCGGTAATGGGCTGAAAACGCCTGTTTTGGGACTCTGCAGAGAAAGTGTTTGCAGACTGCTGAATCCACACACGGGTTTAACTCTGGAAGATGAGTGCACACATTGACAACCGTTCTGTTAGATAGCTGCGTTTTGGATTTAGAAGCAGATATTTCCCTGTGCTTACTGCTGTTTCTTCCATATGCCGGTAATGGGCTGAAAACGCCTGTTTTGGGACTCTGCAGAGAAAGTGTTTGCAGACTGCTGAATCCACACACGGGTTTAACTCTGGAAGTTGAGTGCACACATTGACAACCGTTCTGTTAGATAGCTGCGTTTTGGATTTAGAAGCAGATATTTCCCTGTGCTTACTGCTGTTTCTTCCATATGCCGGTAATGGGCTAAAAACGCCTGTTTTGGGACTCTGCAGAGAAAGTCTCTGCAGACTGCTGAATCCACACACGGGTTTAACTCTGGAAGTTGAGTGCACACATTGACAACCGTTCTGTTAGATAGCTGCGTTTTGGATTTAGAAGCATATATTTCCCTGTGCTTACTGCTGTTTCTTCCATATGCCGGTAATGGGCTGAAAACGCCTGTTTTGGGACTCTGCAGAGAAAGTGTTTGCAGACTGCTGAATCCACACACGGGTTTAACTCTGGAAGTTGAGTGCACACATTGACAACCGTTCTGTTAGATAGCTGCGTTTTGGATTTAGAAGCAGATATTTTCCTGTGCTTATGCTGTTTCTTCCATATGCCGGTAATGGGCTGAAAACGCCTGTTTTGGGACTCTGCAGAGAAAGTCTCTGCAGGCTGCTGAATCCACCCACGGGTTTAACTCTGGAAGTTGAGTGCACACATTGACAACCGTTCTGTTAGATAGCTGCGTTTTGGATTTAGAAGCAGATATTTCCCTGTGCTTACTGCTGTTTCTTCCATATGCCGGTAATGGGCTGAAAATGCCTGTTTTGGGACTCTGCAGAGAAAGTCTCTGCAGACTGCTGAATCCACACACGGGTTTAACTCTGGAAGTTGAGTGCACACATTGACAACCGTTCTGTTAGATAGCTGCGTTTTGGATTTAGAAGCAGATATTTCCCTGTGCTTACTGCTGTTTCTTCCATATGCCGGTAATGGGCTGAAAACGCCTGTTTTGGGACTCTGCAGAGAAAGTCTCTGCAGACTGCTGAATCCACACACGGGTTTAACTCTGGAAGTTGAGTGCACACATTGACAACCGTTCTGTTAGATAGCTGCGTTTTGGATTTAGAAGCAGATATTTCCCTGTGCTTACTGCTGTTTCTTCCATATGCCGGTAATGGGCTGAAAACGCCTGTTTTGGGACTCTGCAGAGAAAGTGTTTGCAGACTGCTGAATCCACACACGGGTTTAACTCTGGAAGATGAGTGCACACATTGACAACCGTTCTGTTAGATAGCTGCGTTTTGGATTTAGAAGCAGATATTTCCCTGTGCTTACTGCTGTTTCTTCCATATGCCGGTAATGGGCTGAAAACGCCTGTTTTTGGACTCTGCAGAGAAAGTGTTTGCAGACTACTGAATCCACACACGGGTTTAACTCTGGAAGTTGAGTGCACACATTGACAACCGTTCTGTTAGATAGCTGCGTTTTGGATTTAGAAGCAGATATTTCCCTGTGCTTACTGCTGTTTCTTCCATATGCCGGTAATGGGCTGAAAACGCCTGTTTTGGGACTCTGCAGAGAAAGTCTCTGCAGACTGCTGAATCCACACACGGGTTTAACTCTGGAAGTTGAGTGCACACATTGACAACCGTTCTGTTAGATAGCTGCGTTTTGGATTTAGAAGCAGATATTTCCCTGTGCTTACTGCTGTTTCTTCCATATGCCGGTAATGGGCTGAAAACGCCTGTTTTGGGACTCTGCAGAGAAAGTGTTTGCAGACTGCTGAATCCACACACGGGTTTAACTCTGGAAGTTGAGTGCACACATTGACAACCGTTCTGTTAGATAGCTGCGTTTTGGATTTAGAAGCAGATATTTCCCTGTGCTTACTGCTGCTTCTTCCATATGCCGTTAATGGGTTGAAAACGCCTGTTTTGGGACTCTGCAGAGAAAGTGTTTGCAGACTGCTGAATCCACACACGGGTTTAACTCTGGAAGTTGAGTGCACACATTGACAACCGTTCTGTTAGATAGCTGCGTTTTGGATTTAGAAGCAGATATTTCCCTGTGCTTACTGCTGTTTCTTCCATATGCCGGTAATGGGCTGAAAACGCCTGTTTTGGGACTCAGCAGAGAAAGTCTCTGCAGACTGCTGAATCCACACACGGGTTTAACTCTGGAAGTTGAGTGCACACATTGACAACCGTTCTGTTAGATAGCTGCGTTTTGGATTTAGAAGCAGATATTTCCCTGTGCTTACTGCTGTTTCTTCCATATGCCGGTAATGGGCTGAAAACGCCTGTTTTGGGACTCTGCAGAGAAAGTGTTTGCAGACTGCTGAATCCACACACGGGTTTAACTCTGGAAGTTGAGTGCACACATTGACAACCGTTCTGTTAGATAGCTGCGTTTTGGATTTAGAAGCAGATATTTCCCTGTGCTTACTGCTGTTTCTTCCATATGCCGGTAATGGGCTGAAAACGCCTGTTTTGGGACTCTGCAGAGAAAGTCTCTGCAGACTGCTGAATCCACACACGGGTTTAACTCTGGAAGTTGAGTGCACACATTGACAACCGTTCTGTTAGATAGCTGCGTTTTGGATTTAGAAGCAGATATTTCCCTGTGCTTACTGCTGTTTCTTCCATATGCCGGTAATGGGCTGAAAACGCCTGTTTTGGGACTCTGCAGAGAAAGTCTCTGCAGACTGCTGAATCCACACACGGGTTTAACTCTGGAAGTTGAGTGCACACATTGACAACCGTTCTGTTAGATAGCTGCGTTTTGGATTTAGAAGCAGATATTTCCCTGTGCTTACTGCTGCTTCTTCCATATGCCGGTAATGGCCTGAAAACGCCTGTTTTGGGACTCTGCAGAGAAAGTGTTTGCAGACTGCTGAATCCACACACGGGTTTAACTCTGGAAGTTGAGTGCACACATTGACAACCGTTCTGTTAGATAGCTGCGTTTTGGATTTAGAAGCAGATATTTCCCTGTGCTTACTGCTGTTTCTTCCATATGCCGGTAATGGGCTGAAAACGCCTGTTTTGGGACTCTGCAGAGAAAGTCTCTGCAGACTGCTGAATCCACACACGGGTTTAACTCTGGAAGTTGAGTGCACACATTGACAACCGTTCTGTTAGATAGCTGCGTTTTGGATTTAGAAGCAGATATTTCCCTGTGCTTACTGCTGTTTCTTCCATATGCCGGTAATGGGCTGAAAACGCCTGTTTTGGGACTCTGCAGAGAAAGTCTCTGCAGGCTGCTGAATCCACACACGGGTTTAACTCTGGAAGTTGAGTGCACACATTGACAACCGTTCTGTTAGATAGCTGCGTTTTGGATTTAGAAGCAGATATTTCCCTGTGCTTACTGCTGTTTCTTCCATATGCCGGTAATGGGCTGAAAACGCCTGTTTTGGGACTCTGCAGAGAAAGTGTTTGCAGACTGCTGAATCCACACACGGGTTTAACTCTGGAAGTTGAGTGCACACATTGACAACCGTTCTGTTAGATAGCTGCGTTTTGGATTTAGAAGCAGATATTTCCCTGTGCTTACTGCTGTTTCTTCCATATGCCGGTAATGGGCTGAAAACGCCTGTTTTGGGACTCTGCAGAGAAAGTCTCTGCAGGCTGCTGAATCCACACACGGGTTTAACTCTGGAAGTTGAGTGCACACATTGACAACCGTTCTGTTAGATAGCTGCGTTTTGGATTTAGAAGCAGATATTTCCCTGTGCTTACTGCTGTTTCTTCCATATGCCGGTAATGGGCTGAAAACGCCTGTTTTGGGACTCTGCAGAGAAAGTCTCTGCAGACTGCTGAATCCACACACGGGTTTAACTCTGGAAGTTGAGTGCACACATTGACAACCGTTCTGTTAGATAGCTGCGTTTTGGATTTAGAAGCAGATATTTCCCTGTGCTTACTGCTGCTTCTTCCATATGCCGGTAATGGGCTGAAAACGCCTGTTTTGGGACTCTGCAGAGAAAGTGTTTGCAGACTGCTGAATCCACACACGGGTTTAACTCTGGAAGTTGAGTGCACACATTGACAACCGTTCTGTTAGATAGCTGCGTTTTGGATTTAGAAGCAGATATTTCCCTGTGCTTACTGCTGTTTCTTCCCTATGCCGGTAATGGGCTGAAAACGCCTGTTTTGGGACTCTGCAGAGAAAGTGTTTGCAGACTGCTGAATCCACACACGGGTTTAACTCTGGAAGTTGAGTGCACACATTGACAACCGTTCTGTTAGATAGCTGCGTTTTGGATTTAGAAGCAGATATTTCCCTGTGCTTACTGCTGTTTCTTCCATATGCCGGTAATGGGCTGAAAACGCCTGTTTTGGGACTCTGCAGAGAAAGTCTCTGCAGACTGCTGAATCCACACACGGGTTTAACTCTGGAAGTTGAGTGCACACATTGACAACCGTTCTGTTAGATAGCTGCGTTTTGGATTTAGAAGCAGATATTTCCCTGTGCTTACTGCTGTTTCTTCCATATGCCGGTAATGGGCTGAAAACGCCTGTTTTGGGACTCTGCAGAGAAAGTCTCTGCAGACTGCTGAATCCACACACGTGTTTAACTCTGGAAGTTGAGTGCACACATTGACAACCGTTCTGTTAGATAGCTGCGTTTTGGATTTAGAAGCAGATATTTCCCTGTGCTTACTGCTGTTTCTTCCATATGCCGGTAATGGGCTGAAAACGCCTGTTTTGGGACTCTGCAGAGAAAGTCTCTGCAGGCTGCTGAATCCACACACGGGTTTAACTCTGGAAGTTGAGTGCACACATTGACAACCGTTCTGTTAGATAGCTGCGTTTTGGATTTAGAAGCAGATATTTCCCTGTGCTTACTGCTGTTTCTTCCATATGCCGGTAATGGGCTGAAAACGCCTGTTTTGGGACTCTGCAGAGAAAGTCTCTGCAGACTGCTGAATCCACACACGGGTTTAACTCTGGAAGTTGAGTGCACACATTGACAACCGTTCTGTTAGATAGCTGCGTTTTGGATTTAGAAGCAGATATTTCCCTGTGCTTACTGCTGTTTCTTCCATATGCCGGTAATGGGCTGAAAACGCCTGTTTTGGGACTCTGCAGAGAAAGTCTCTGCAGGCTGCTGAATCCACACACGGGTTTAACTCCGGAAGTTGAGTGCACACATTGACAACCGTTCTGTTAGATAGCTGCGTTTTGGATTTAGAAGCAGATATTTCCCTGTGCTTACTGCTGCTTCTTCCATATGCCGGTAATGGGCTGAAAACGCCTGTTTTGGGACTCTGCAGAGAAAGTGTTTGCAGACTGCTGAATCCACACACGGGTTTAACTCTGGAAGTTGAGTGCACACATTGACAACCGTTCTGTTAGATAGCTGGGTTTTGGATTTAGAAGCAGATATTTCCCTGTGCTTACTGCTGTTTCTTCCATATGCCGGTAATGGGCTGAAAACGCCTGTTTTGGGACTCTGCAGAGAAAGTGTTTGCAGACTGCTGAATCCACACACGAGTTTAACTCTGGAAGATGAGTGCACACATTGACAACCGTTCTGTTAGATAGCTGCGTTTTGGATTTAGAAGCAGATATTTCCCTGTGCTTACTGCTGTTTCTTCCATATGCCGGTAATGGGCTGAAAACGCCTGTTTTGGGACTCTGCAGAGAAAGTCTCTGCAGACTGCTGAATCCACACACGGGTTTAACTCTGGAAGTTGAGTGCACACATTGACAACCGTTCTGTTAGATAGCTGCGTTTTGGATTTAGAAGCAGATATTTCCCTGTGCTTACTGCTGTTTCTTCCATATGCCGGTAATGGGCTGAAAACGCCTGTTTTGGGACTCTGCAGAGAAAGTCTCTGCAGACTGCTGAATCCACACACGGGTTTAACTCTGGAAGTTGAGTGCACACATTGACAACCGTTCTGTTAGATAGCTGGTTTTGGATTTAGAAGCAGATATTTCCCTGTGCTTACTGCTGTTTCTTCCATATGCCGGTAATGGGCTGAAAACGCCTGTTTTGGGACTCTGCAGAGAAAGTGTTTGCAGACTGCTGAATCCACACACGGGTTTAACTCTGGAAGTTGAGTGCACACATTGACAACCGTTCTGTTAGATAGCTGCGTTTTGGATTTAGAAGCAGATATTTCCCTGTGCTTACTGCTGTTTCTTCCATATGCCGGTAATGGGCTGAAAACGCCTGTTTTGGGACTCTGCAGAGAAAGTCTCTGCAGACTGCTGAATCCACACACGGGTTTAACTCTGGAAGTTGAGTGCACACATTGACAACCGTTCTGTTAGATAGCTGCGTTTTGGATTTAGAAGCAGATATTTCCCTGTGCTTACTGCTGTTTCTTCCATATGCCGGTAATGGGCTGAAAACGCCTGTTTTGGGACTCGGCAGAGAAAGTGTTTGCAGACTGCTGAATCCACACACGGGTTTAACTCTGGAAGTTGAGTGCACACATTGACAACCGTTCTGTTAGATAGCTGCGTTTTGGATTTAGAAGCAGATATTTCCCTGTGCTTACTGCTGTTTCTTCCATATGCCGGTAATGGGCTGAAAACGCCTGTTTTGGGACTCTGCAGAGAAAGTCTCTGCAGACTGCTGAATCCACACACGGGTTTAACTCTGGAAGTTGAGTGCACACATTGACAACCGTTCTGTTAGATAGCTGCGTTTTGGATTTAGAAGCAGATATTTCCCTGTGCTTACTGCTGTTTCTTCCATATGCCGGTAATGGGCTGAAAACGCCTGTTTTTTGACTCTGCAGAGAAAGTCTCTGCAGACTGCTGAATCCACACACGGGTTTAACTCTGGAAGTTGGGTGCACACATTGACAACCGTTCTGTTAGATAGCTGCGTTTTGGATTTAGAAGCAGATATTTCCCTGTGCTTACTGCTGTTTCTTCCATATGCCGGTAATGGGCTGAAAACGCCTGTTTTGGGACTCTGCAGAGAAAGTGTTTGCAGACTGCTGAATCCACACACGGGTTTAACTCTGGAAGTTGAGTGCACACATTGACAACCGTTCTGTTAGATAGCTGCGTTTTGGATTTAGAAGCAGATATTTCCCTGTGCTTACTGCTGTTTCTTCCATATGCCGGTAATGGGCTGAAAACGCCTGTTTTGGGACTCTGCAGAGAAAGTCTCTGCAGGCTGCTGAATCCACACACGGGTTTAACTCTGGAAGTTGAGTGCACACATTGACAACCGTTCTGTTAGATAGCTGCGTTTTGGATTTAGAAGCAGATATTTCCCTGTGCTTACTGCTGTTTCTTCCATATGCCGGTAATGGGCTGAAAACGCCTGTTTTGGGACTCTGCAGAGAAAGTGTTTGCAGACTGCTGAATCCACACACGGGTTTAACTCTGGAAGTTGAGTGCACACATTGACAACCGTTCTGTTAGATAGCTGCGTTTTGGATTTAGAAGCAGATATTTCCCTGTGCTTACTGCTGCTTCTTCCATATGCCGGTAATGGGCTGAAAACGCCTGTTTTGGGACTCGGCAGAGAAAGTGTTTGCAGACTGCTGAATCCACACACGGGTTTAACTCTGGAAGTTGAGTGCACACATTGACAACCGTTCTGTTAGATAGCTGCGTTTTGGATTTAGAAGCAGATATTTCGCTGTGCTTACTGCTGTGTCTTCCATATGCCGGTAATGGGCTGAAAACGCCTGTTTTGGACTCTGCAGAGAAAGTGGTTGCAGACTGCTGAATCCACACACGGGTTTAACTCTGGAAGTTGAGTGCACACATTGACAACCGTTCTGTTAGATAGCTGCGTTTTGGATTTAGAAGCAGATATTTCCCTGTGCTTACTGCTGTTTCTTCCATATGCCGGTAATGGGCTGAAAACGCCTGTTTTGGGACTCTGCAGAGAAATCTCTGCAGACTGCTGAATCCACACACGGGTTTAACTCTGGAAGTTGAGTGCACACATTGACAACCGTTCTGTTAGATAGCTGCGTTTTGGATTTAGAAGCAGATATTTCCCTGTGCTTACTGCTGTTTCTTCCATATGCCGGTAATGGGCTGAAAACGCCTGTTTTGGGACTCTGCAGAGAAAGTCTCTGCAGACTGCTGAATCCACACACGGGTTTAACTCTGGAAGTTGAGTGCACACATTGACAACCGTTCTGTTAGATAGCTGCGTTTTGGATTTAGAAGCAGATATTTCCCTGTGCTTACTGCTGTTTCTTCCATATGCCGGTAATGGGCTGAAAACGCCTGTTTTGGGACTCTGCAGAGAAAGTCTCTGCAGACTGCTGAATCCACACACGGCTTTAACTCTGGAAGTTGAGTGCACACATTGACAACCGTTCTGTTAGATAGCTGCGTTTTGGATTTAGAAGCAGATATTTCCCTGTGCTTACTGCTGTTTCTTCCATATGCCGGTAATGGGCTGAAAACGCCTGTTTTGGGACTCTGCAGAGAAAGTCTCTGCAGACTGCTGAATCCACACACGGGTTTAACTCTGGAAGTTGAGTGCACACATTGACAACCGTTCTGTTAGATAGCTGCGTTTTGGATTTAGAAGCAGATATTTCCCTGTGCTTACTGCTGTGTCTTCCATATGCCGGTAATGGGCTGAAAACGCCTGTTTTGGGACTCTGCAGAGAAAGTGTTTGCAGACTGCTGAATCCACACACGGGTTTAACTCTGGAAGTTGAGTGCACACATTGACAACCGTTCTGTTAGATAGCTGCGTTTTGGATTTAGAAGCAGATATTTCCTGTGCTTACTGCTGTTTCTTCCATATGCCGGTAATGGGCTGAAAACGCCTGTTTTGGGACTCTGCAGAGAAAGTGTTTGCAGAGTGCTGAATCCACACACGGGTTTAACTCTGGAAGTTGAGTGCACACATTGACAACCGTTCTGTTAGATAGCTGCGTTTTGGATTTAGAAGCAGATATTTCCCTGTGCTTACTGCTGTTTCTTCCATATGCCGGTAATGGGCTGAAAACGCCTGTTTTGGGACTCTGCAGAGAAAGTCTCTGCAGACTGCTGAATCCACACACGGGTTTAACTCTGGAAGTTGAGTGCACACATTGACAACCGTTCTGTTAGATAGCTGCGTTTTGGATTTAGAAGCAGATATTTCCCTGTGCTTACTGCTGCTTCTTCCATATGCCGGTAATGGGCTGAAAACGCCTGTTTTGGGACTCTGCAGAGAAAGTGTTTGCAGACTGCTGAATCCACACACGGGTTTAACTCTGGAAGTTGAGTGCACACATTGACAACCGTTCTGTTAGATAGCTGCGTTTTGGATTTAGAAGCAGATATTTCCCTGTGCTTACTGCTGTTTCTTCCATATGCCGGTAATGGGCTGAAAACGCCTGTTTTGGGACTCTGCAGAGAAAGTGTTTGCAGACTGCTGAATCCACACACGGGTTTAACTCTGGAAGTTGAGTGCACACATTGACAACCGTTCTGTTAGATAGCTGCGTTTTGGATTTAGAAGCAGATATTTCCCTGTGCTTATGCTGTTTCTTCCATATGCCGGTAATGGGCTGAAAACGCCTGTTTTGGGACTCTGCAGAGAAAGTCTCTGCAGGCTGCTGAATCCACACACGGGTTTAACTCTGGAAGTTGAGTGCACACATTGACAACCGTTCTGTTAGATAGCTGCGTTTTGGATTTAGAAGCAGATATTTCCCTGTGCTTACTGCTGTTTCTTCCATATGCCGGTAATGGGCTGAAAACGCCTGTTTTGGGACTCTGCAGAGAAAGTCTCTGCAGACTGCTGAATCCACACACGGGTTTAACTCTGGAAGTTGAGTGCACACATTGACAACCGTTCTGTTAGATAGCTGCGTTTTGGATTTAGAAGCAGATATTTCCCTGTGCTTACTGCTGTGTCTTCCATATGCCGGTAATGGGCTGAAAACGCCTGTTTTGGGACTCTGCAGAGAAAGTGTTTGCAGACTGCTGAATCCACACACGGGTTTAACTCTGGAAGTTGAGTGCACACATTGACAACCGTTCTGTTAGATAGCTGCGTTTTGGATTTAGAAGCAGATATTTCCCTGTGCTTACTGCTGTTTCTTCCATATGCCGGTAGTGGGCTGAAAACGCCTGTTTTGGGACTCTGCAGAGAAAGTCTCTGCAGACTGCTGAATCCACACACGGGTTTAACTCTGGAAGTTGAGTGCACACATTGACAACCGTTCTGTTAGATAGCTGCGTTTTGGATTTAGAAGCAGATATTTCCCTGTGCTTACTGCTGTTTCTTCCATATGCCGGTAATGGGCTGAAAACGCCTGTTTTGGGACTCTGCAGAGAAAGTCTCTGCAGACTGCTGAATCCACACACGGGTTTAACTCTGGAAGTTGAGTGCACACATTGACAACCGTTCTGTTAGATAGCTGCGTTTTGGATTTAGAAGCAGATATTTCCCTGTGCTTACTGCTGTTTCTTCCATATGCCGGTAATGGGCTGAAAACGCCTGTTTTGGGACTCTGCAGAGAAAGTGTTTGCAGACTGCTGAATCCACACACGGGTTTAACTCTGGAAGTTGAGTGCACACATTGACAACCGTTCTGTTAGATAGCTGCGTTTTGGATTTAGAAGCAGATATTTCCCTGTGCTTACTGCTGTTTCTTCCATATGCCGGTAATGGGCTGAAAACGCCTGTTTTGGGACTCTGCAGAGAAAGTGTTTGCAGACTGCTGAATCCACACACGGGTTTAACTCTGGAAGTTGAGTGCACACATTGACAACCGTTCTGTTAGATAGCTGCGTTTTGGATTTAGAAGCAGATATTTCCCTGTGCTTACTGCTGTTTCTTCCATATGCCGGTAATGGGCTGAAAACGCCTGTTTTGGGACTCTGCAGAGAAATTGTTTGCAGACTGCTGAATCCACACACGGGTTTAACTCTGGAAGTTGAGTGCACACATTGACAACCGTTCTGTTAGATAGCTGCGTTTTGGATTTAGAAGCAGATATTTCCCTGTGCTTACTGCTGTTTCTTCCATATGCCGGTAATGGGCTGAAAACGCCTGTTTTGGGACTCTGCAGAGAAAGTCTCTGTAGACTGCTGAATCCACACACGGGTTTAACTCTGGAAGTTGAGTGCACACATTGACAACCGTTCTGTTAGATAGCTGCGTTTTGGATTTAGAAGCAGATATTTCCCTGTGCTTACTGCTGTTTCTTCCATATGCCGGTAATGGGCTGAAAACGCCTGTTTTGGGACTCTGCAGAGAAAGTCTCTGCAGGCTGCTGAATCCACACACGGGTTTAACTCTGGAAGTTGAGTGCACACATTGACAACCGTTCTGTTAGATAGCTGCGTTTTGGATTTAGAAGCAGATATTTCCCTGTGCTTACTGCTGTTTCTTCCGTATGCCGGTAATGGGCTGAAAACGCCTGTTTTGGGACTCTGCAGAGAAAGTGTTTGCAGGCTGCTGAATCCACACACGGGTTTAACTCTGGAAGTTGAGTGCACACATTGACAACCGTTCTGTTAGATAGCTGCGTTTTGGATTTAGAAGCAGATATTTCCCTGTGCTTACTGCTGTTTCTTCCATATGCCGGTAATGGGCTGAAAACGCCTGTTTTGGGACTCTGCAGAGAAAGTCTCTGCAGGCTGCTGAATCCACACACGGGTTTAACTCTGGAAGTTGAGTGCACACATTGACAACCGTTCTGTTAGATAGCTGCGTTTTGGATTTAGAAGCAGATATTTCCCTGTGCTTACTGCTGTTTCTTCCATATGCCGGTAATGGGCTGAAAACGCCTGTTTTGGGACTCTGCAGAGAAAGTCTCTGCAGGCTGCTGAATCCACACACGGGTTTAACTCTGGAAGTTGAGTGCACACATTGACAACCGTTCTGTTAGATAGCTGCGTTTTGGATTTAGAAGCAGATATTTCCCTGTGCTTACTGCTGTTTCTTCCATATGCCGGTAATGGGCTGAAAACCCTGTTTTGGGACTCTGCAGAGAAACTGTTTGCAGACTGCTGAATCCACACACGGGTTTAACTCTGGAAGTTGAGTGCACACATTGACAACCGTTCTGTTAGATAGCTGCGTTTTGGATTTAGAAGCAGATATTTCCCTGTGCTTACTGCTGTTTCTTCCATATGCCGGTAATGGGCTGAAAACGCCTGTTTTGGGACTCTCCAGAGAAAGTCTCTGCAGACTGCTGAATCCACACACGGGTTTAACTCTGGAAGTTGAGTGCACACATTGACAACCGTTCTGTTAGATAGCTGCGTTTTGGATTTAGAAGCAGATATTTCCCTGTGCTTACTGCTGTTTCTTCCATATGCCGGTAATGGGCTGAAAACGCCTGTTTTGGGACTCTGCAGAGAAAGTCTCTGCAGACTGCTGAATCCACACACGGGTTTAACTCTGGAAGTTGAGTGCACACATTGACAACCGTTCTGTTAGATAGCTGCGTTTTGGATTTAGAAGCAGATATTTCCCTGTGCTTACTGCTGTTTCTTCCATATGCCGGTAATGGGCTGAAAACGCCTGTTTTGGGACTCTGCAGAGAAAGTGTTTGCAGACTGCTGAATCCACACACGGGTTTAACTCTGGAAGTTGAGTGCACACATTGACAACCGTTCTGTTAGATAGCTGCGTTTTGGATTTAGAAGCAGATATTTCCCTGTGCTTACTGCTGCTTCTTCCATATGCCGGTAATGGGCTGAAAACGCCTGTTTTTGGACTCGGCAGAGAAAGTGTTTGCAGACTGCTGAATCCACACACGGGTTTAACTCTGGAAGTTGAGTGCACACATTGACAACCGTTCTGTTAGATAGCTGCGTTTTTGATTTAGAAGCAGATATTTCCCTGTGCTTACTGCTGTTTCTTCCATATGCCGGTAATGGGCTGAAAACGCCTGTTTTGGGACTCTGCAGAGAAACTGTTTGCAGACTGCTGAATCCACACACGGGTTTAACTCTGGAAGTTGAGTGCACACATTGACAACCGTTCTGTTAGATAGCTGCGTTTTGGATTTAGAAGCAGATATTTCCCTGTGCTTACTGCTGTTTCTTCCATATGCCGGTAATGGGCTGAAAACGCCTGTTTTGGGACTCTGCAGAGAAAGTCTCTGCAGACTGCTGAATCCACACACGGCTTTAACTCTGGAAGTTGAGTGCACACATTGACAACCGTTCTGTTAGATAGCTGCGTTTTGGATTTAGAAGCAGATATTTCCCTGTGCTTACTGCTGTTTCTTCCATATGCCGGTAATGGGCTGAAAACGCCTGTTTTGGGACTCTGCAGAGAAAGTGTTTGCAGACTGCTGAATCCACACACGGGTTTAACTCTGGAAGTTGAGTGCACACATTGACAACCGTTCTGTTAGATAGCTGCGTTTTGGATTTAGAAGCAGATATTTCCCTGTGCTTACTGCTGCTTCTTCCATATGCCGGTAATGGGCTGAAAACGCCTGTTTTTGGACTCGGCAGAGAAAGTGTTTGCAGACTGCTGAATCCACACACGGGTTTAACTCTGGAAGTTGAGTGCACACATTGACAACCGTTCTGTTAGATAGCTGCGTTTTGGATTTAGAAGCAGATATTTCCCTGTGCTTACTGCTGTTTCTTCCATATGCCGGTAATGGGCTGAAAACGCCTGTTTTGGGACTCTGCAGAGAAACTGTTTGCAGACTGCTGAATCCACACACGGGTTTAACTCTGGAAGTTGAGTGCACACATTGACAACCGTTCTGTTAGATAGCTGCGTTTTGGATTTAGAAGCAGATATTTCCCTGTGCTTACTGCTGTTTCTTCCATATGCCGGTAATGGGCTGAAAACGCCTGTTTTGGGACTCTGCAGAGAAAGTGTTTGCAGACTGCTGAATCCACACACGGCTTTAACTCTGGAAGTTGAGTGCACACATTGACAACCGTTCTGTTAGATAGCTGCGTTTTGGATTTAGAAGCAGATATTTCCCTGTGCTTACTGCTGTTTCTTCCATATGCCGGTAATGGGCTGAAAACGCCTGTTTTGGGACTCTGCAGAGAAAGTCTCTGCAGACTGCTGAATCCACACACGGGTTTAACTCTGGAAGTTGAGTGCACACATTGACAACCGTTCTGTTAGATAGCTGCGTTTTGGATTTAGAAGCAGATATTTCCCTGTGCTTACTGCTGTTTCTTCCATATGCCGGTAATGGGCTGAAAACGCCTGTTTTGGGACTCTGCAGAGAAAGTGTTTGCAGACTGCTGAATCCACACACGGGTTTAACTCTGGAAGTTGAGTGCACACATTGACAACCGTTCTGTTAGATAGCTGCGTTTTGGATTTAGAAGCAGATATTTCCCTTTGCTTACTGCTGCTTCTTCCATATGCCGGTAATGGGCTGAAAACGCCTGTTTTTGGACTCGGCAGAGAAAGTGTTTGCAGACTGCTGAATCCACACACGGGTTTAACTCTGGAAGTTGAGTGCACACATTGACAACCGTTCTGTTAGATAGCTGCGTTTTGGATTTAGAAGCAGATATTTCCCTGTGCTTACTGCTGTTTCTTCCATATGCCGGTAATGGGCTGAAAACGCCTGTTTTGGGACTCTGCAGAGAAAGTGTTTGCAGACTGCTGAATCCACACACGGGTTTAACTCTGGAAGTTGAGTGCACACATTGACAACCGTTCTGTTAGATAGCTGCGTTTTGGATTTAGAAGCAGATATTTCCCTGTGCTTACTGCTGTTTCTTCCATATGCCGGTAATGGGCTGAAAACGCCTGTTTTGGGACTCTGCAGAGAAAGTGTTTGCAGGCTGCTGAATCCACACACGGGTTTAACTCTGGAAGTTGAGTGCACACATTGACAACCGTTCTGTTAGATAGCTGCGTTTTGGATTTAGAAGCAGATATTTCCCTGTGCTTACTGCTGTTTCTTCCATATGCCGGTAATGGGCTGAAAACGCCTGTTTTGGGACTCTGCAGAGAAAGTCTCTGCAGGCTGCTGAATCCACACACGGGTTTAACTCTGGAAGTTGAGTGCACACATTGACAACCGTTCTGTTAGATAGCTGCGTTTTGGATTTAGAAGCAGATATTTCCCTGTGCTTACTGCTGTTTCTTCCATATGCCGGTAATGGGCTGAAAACGCCTGTTTTGGGACTCTGCAGAGAAAGTCTCTGCAGACTGCTGAATCCACACACGGGTTTAACTCTGGAAGTTGAGTGCACACATTGACAACCGTTCTGTTAGATAGCTGCGTTTTGGATTTAGAAGCAGATATTTCCCTGTGCTTACTGCTGCTTCTTCCATATGCCGGTAATGGGCTGAAAACGCCTGTTTTGGGACTCGGCAGAGAAAGTGTTTGCAGACTGCTGAATCCACACACGGGTTTAACTCTGGAAGTTGAGTGCACACATTGACAACCGTTCTGTTAGATAGCTGCGTTTTGGATTTAGAAGCAGATATTTCCCTGTGCTTACTGCT
This sequence comes from Aotus nancymaae, assembly GCF_030222135.1. Lineage (NCBI taxonomy): Eukaryota > Metazoa > Chordata > Mammalia > Primates > Aotidae > Aotus > Aotus nancymaae. The sequence continues at coordinate 62,803 of NW_026989189.1, forward strand.
GTGTCTTCCATATGCCGGTAATGGGCTGAAAACGCCTGTTTTGGACTCTGCAGAGAACGTGTTTGCAGACTGCTGAATCCACACACGGGTTTAACTCTGGAGGTTGAGTGCACACATTGACAACCGTTCTGTTAGATAGCTGCGTTTTGGATTTAGAAGCAGATATTTCCCTGTGCTTACTGCTGTTTCTTCCATATGCCGGTAATGGGCTGAAAACGCCTGTTTTGTGACTCTGCAGAGAAAGTGTTTGCAGACTGCTGAATCCACACACGGGTTTAACTCTGGAAGTTGAGTGCACACATTGACAACCGTTCTGTTAGATAGCTGCGTTTTGGATTTAGAAGCAGATATTTCCCTGTGCTTACTGCTGCTTCTTCCATATGCCGGTAATGGGCTGAAAACGCCTGTTTTGGGACTCTGCAGAGAAAGTGTTTGCAGACTGCTGAATCCACACACGGGTTTAACTCTGGAAGTTGAGTGCACACATTGACAACCGTTCTGTTAGATAGCTGCGTTTTGGATTTAGAAGCAGATATTTCCCTGTGCTTACTGCTGCTTCTTCCATATGCCGGTAATGGGCTGAAAACGCCTGTTTTGGGACTCTGCAGAGAAAGTGTTTGCAGACTGCTGAATCCACACACGGGTTTAACTCTGGAAGTTGAGTGCACACATTGACAACCGTTCTGTTAGATAGCTGCGTTTTGGATTTAGAAGCAGATATTTCCCTGTGCTTACTGCTGTTTCTTCCATATGCCGGTAATGGGCTGAAAACGCCTGTTTTGGGACTCTGCAGAGAAAGTGTTTGCAGACTGCTGAATCCACACACGGGTTTAACTCTGGAAGTTGAGTGCACACATTGACAACCGTTCTGTTAGATAGCTGCGTTTTGGATTTAGAAGCAGATATTTCCCTGTGCTTACTGCTGTTTCTTCCATATGCCGGTAATGGGCTGAAAACGCCTGTTTTGGGACTCTGCAGAGAAAGTCTCTGCAGGCTGCTGAATCCACACACGGGTTTAACTCTGGAAGTTGAGTGCACACATTGACAACCGTTCTGTTAGATAGCTGCGTTTTGGATTTAGAAGCAGATATTTCCCTGTGCTTACTGCTGTTTCTTCCATATGCCGGTAATGGGCTGAAAACGCCTGTTTTGGGACTCTGCAGAGAAAGTGTTTGCAGACTGCTGAATCCACACACGGGTTTAACTCTGGAAGTTGAGTGCACACATTGACAACCGTTCTGTTAGATAGCTGCGTTTTGGATTTAGAAGCAGATATTTCCCTGTGCTTACTGCTGTTTCTTCCATATGCCGGTAATGGGCTGAAAACGCCTGTTTTGGGACTCTGCAGAGAAAGTCTCTGCAGGCTGCTGAATCCACACACGGGTTTAACTCTGGAAGTTGAGTGCACACATTGACAACCGTTCTGTTAGATAGCTGCGTTTTGGATTTAGAAGCAGATATTTCCCTGTGCTTACTGCTGTTTCTTCCATATGTCGGTAATGGGCTGAAAACGCCTGTTTTGGGACTCTGCAGCGAAAGTGTTTGCAGACTGCTGAATCCACACACGGGTTTAACTCTGGAAGTTGAGTGCACACATTGACAACCGTTCTGTTAGATAGCTGCGTTTTGGATTTAGAAGCAGATATTTCCCTGTGCTTACTGCTGTGTCTTCCATATGCCGGTAATGGGCTGAAAACGCCTGTTTTGGGACTCTGCAGAGAAAGTGTTTGCAGACTGCTGAATCCACACACGGGTTTAACTCTGGAAGTTGAGTGCACACATTGACAACCGTTCTGTTAGATAGCTGCGTTTTGGATTTAGAAGCAGATATTTCCCTGTGCTTACTGCTGTTTCTTCCATATGCTGGTAATGGGCTGAAAACGCCTGTTTTGGGACTCTGCAGAGAAAGTCTCTGCAGACTGCTGAATCCACACACGGGTTTAACTCTGGAAGTTGAGTGCACACATTGACAACCGTTCTGTTAGATAGCTGCGTTTTGGATTTAGAAGCAGATATTTCCCTGTGCTTACTGCTGCTTCTTCCATATGCCGGTAATGGGCTGAAAACGCCTGTTTTGGGACTCTGCAGAGAAAGTGTTTGCAGACTGCTGAATCCACACACGGGTTTAACTCTGGAAGTTGAGTGCACACATTGACAACCGTTCTGTTAGATAGCTGCGTTTTGGATTTAGAAGCAGATATTTCCCTGTGCTTACTGCTGTTTCTTCCATATGCCGGTAATGGGCTGAAAACGCCTGTTTTGGGACTCTGCAGAGAAAGTGTTTGCAGACTGCTGAATCCACACACGGGTTTAACTCTGGAAGTTGAGTGCACACATTGACAACCGTTCTGTTAGATAGCTGCGTTTTGGATTTAGAAGCAGATATTTCCCTGTGCTTACTGCTGTTTCTTCCATATGCCGGTAATGGGCTGAAAACGCCTGTTTTGGGACTCTGCAGAGAAAGTGTTTGCAGACTGCTGAATCCACACACGGGTTTAACTCTGGAAGTTGAGTGCACACATTGACAACCGTTCTGTTAGATAGCTGCGTTTTGGATTTAGAAGCAGATATTTCCCTGTGCTTATGCTGTTTCTTCCATATGCCGGTAATGGGCTGAAAACGCCTGTTTTGGGACTCTGCAGAGAAAGTCTCTGCAGGCTGCTGAATCCACACACGGGTTTAACTCTGGAAGTTGAGTGCACACATTGACAACCGTTCTGTTAGATAGCTGCGTTTTGGATTTAGAAGCAGATATTTCCCTGTGCTTACTGCTGTTTCTTCCATATGCCGGTAATGGGCTGAAAACGCCTGTTTTGCGACTCTGCAGAGAAAGTGTTTGCAGACTGCTGAATCCACACACGGGTTTAACTCTGGAAGTTGAGTGCACACATTGACAACCGTTCTGTTAGATAGCTGCGTTTTGGATTTAGAAGCAGATATTTCCCTGTGCTTACTGCTGCTTCTTCCATATGCCGGTAATGGGCTGAAAACGCCTGTTTTGGGACTCTGCAGAGAAAGTGTTTGCAGACTGCTGAATCCACACACGGGTTTAACTCTGGAAGTTGAGTGCACACATTGACAACCGTTCTGTTAGATAGCTGCGTTTTGGATTTAGAAGCAGATATTTCCCTGTGCTTACTGCTGCTTCTTCCATATGCCGGTAATGGGCTGAAAACGCCTGTTTTGGGACTCTGCAGAGAAAGTGTTTGCAGACTGCTGAATCCACACACGGGTTTAACTCTGGAAGTTGAGTGCACACATTGACAACCGTTCTGTTAGATAGCTGCGTTTTGGATTTAGAAGCAGATATTTCCCTGTGCTTACTGCTGTTTCTTCCATATGCCGGTAATGGGCTGAAAACGCCTGTTTTGGGACTCTGCAGAGAAAGTGTTTGCAGACTGCTGAATCCACACACGGGTTTAACTCTGGAAGTTGAGTGCACACATTGACAACCGTTCTGTTAGATAGCTGCGTTTTGGATTTAGAAGCAGATATTTCCCTGTGCTTATGCTGTTTCTTCCATATGCCGGTAATGGGCTGAAAACGCCTGTTTTGGGACTCTGCAGAGAAAGTCTCTGCAGGCTGCTGAATCCACACACGGGTTTAACTCTGGAAGTTGAGTGCACACATTGACAACCGTTCTGTTAGATAGCTGCGTTTTGGATTTAGAAGCAGATATTTCCCTGTGCTTACTGCTGTTTCTTCCATATGCCGGTAATGGGCTGAAAACGCCTGTTTTGGGACTCTGCAGAGAAAGTCTCTGCAGACTGCTGAATCCACACACGGGTTTAACTCTGGAAGTTGAGTGCACACATTGACAACCGTTCTGTTAGATAGCTGCGTTTTGGATTTAGAAGCAGATATTTCCCTGTGCTTACTGCTGTGTCTTCCATATGCCGGTAATGGGCTGAAAACGCCTGTTTTGGGACTCTGCAGAGAAAGTGTTTGCAGACTGCTGAATCCACACACGGGTTTAACTCTGGAAGTTGAGTGCACACATTGACAACCGTTCTGTTAGATAGCTGCGTTTTGGATTTAGAAGCAGATATTTCCCTGTGCTTACTGCTGTTTCTTCCATATGCCGGTAGTGGGCTGAAAACGCCTGTTTTGGGACTCTGCAGAGAAAGTCTCTGCAGGCTGCTGAATCCACACACGGGTTTAACTCTGGAAGTTGAGTGCAAACATTGACAACCGTTCTGTTAGATAGCTGCGTTTTGGATTTAGAAGCAGATATTTCCCTGTGCTTACTGCTGTTTCTTCCATATGCCGGTAATGGGCTGAAAACGCCTGTTTTGGGACTCTGCAGAGAAAGTGTTTGCAGACTGCTGAATCCACACACGGCTTTAACTCTGGAAGTTGAGTGCACACATTGACAACCGTTCTGTTAGATAGCTGCGTTTTGGATTTAGAAGCAGATATTTCCCTGTGCTTACTGCTGTTTCTTCCATATGCCGGTAATGGGCTGAAAACGCCTGTTTTGGGACTCTGCAGAGAAAGTGTTTGCAGACTGCTGAATCCACACACGGGTTTATCTCTGGAAGTTGAGTGCACACATTGACAACCGTTCTGTTAGATAGCTGCGTTTTGGATTTAGAAGCAGATATTTCCCTGTGCTTACTGCTGTTTCTTCCATATGCCGGTAATGGGCTGAAAACGCCTGTTTTGGGACTCTGCAGAGAAAGTCTCTGCAGACTGCTGAATCCACACACGGGTTTAACTCTGGAAGTTGAGTGCACACATTGACAACCGTTCTGTTAGATAGCTGCGTTTTGGATTTAGAAGCAGATATTTCCCTGTGCTTACTTCTGTTTCTTCCATATGCCGGTAATGGGCTGAAAACGCCTGTTTTGGGACTCTGCAGAGAAAGTGTTTGCAGACTGCTGAATCCACACACGGGTTTAACTCTGGAAGTTGAGTGCACACATTGACAACCGTTCTGTTAGATAGCTGCGTTTTGGATTTAGAAGCAGATATTTCCCTGTGCTTACTGCTGTTTCTTCCATATGCCGGTAATGGGCTGAAAACGCCTGTTTTGGGACTCTGCAGAGAAAGTCTCTGCAGACTGCTGAATCCACACACGGGTTTAACTCTGGAAGTTGAGTGCACACATTGACAACCGTTCTGTTAGATAGCTGCGTTTTGGATTTAGAAGCAGATATTTCCCTGTGCTTACTGCTGTTTCTTCCATATGCCGGTAATGGGCTGAAAACGCCTGTTTTGGGACTCTGCAGAGAAATTGTTTGCAGACTGCTGAATCCACACACGGGTTTAACTCTGGAAGTTGAGTGCACACATTGACAACCGTTCTGTTAGATAGCTGCGTTTTGGATTTAGAAGCAGATATTTCCCTGTGCTTACTGCTGTTTCTTCCATATGCCGGTAATGGGCTGAAAACGCCTGTTTTGGGACTCTGCAGAGAAAGTCTCTGCAGACTGCTGAATCCACACACGGGTTTAACTCTGGAAGTTGAGTGCACACATTGACAACCGTTCTGTTAGATAGCTGCGTTTTGGATTTAGAAGCAGATATTTCCCTGTGCTTACTGCTGTTTCTTCCATATGCCGGTAATGGGCTGAAAACGCCTGTTTTGGGACTCTGCAGAGAAAGTCTCTGCAGGCTGCTGAATCCACACACGGGTTTAACTCTGGAAGTTGAGTGCACACATTGACAACCGTTCTGTTAGATAGCTGCGTTTTGGATTTAGAAGCAGATATTTCCCTGTGCTTACTGCTGTTTCTTCCGTATGCCGGTAATGGGCTGAAAACGCCTGTTTTGGGACTCTGCAGAGAAAGTGTTTGCAGGCTGCTGAATCCACACACGGGTTTAACTCTGGAAGTTGAGTGCACACATTGACAACCGTTCTGTTAGATAGCTGCGTTTTGGATTTAGAAGCAGATATTTCCCTGTGCTTACTGCTGTTTCTTCCATATGCCGGTAATGGGCTGAAAACGCCTGTTTTGGGACTCTGCAGAGAAAGTCTCTGCAGGCTGCTGAATCCACACACGGGTTTAACTCTGGAAGTTGAGTGCACACATTGACAACCGTTCTGTTAGATAGCTGCGTTTTGGATTTAGAAGCAGATATTTCCCTGTGCTTACTGCTGTTTCTTCCATATGCCGGTAATGGGCTGAAAACGCCTGTTTTGGGACTCTGCAGAGAAAGTCTCTGCAGGCTGCTGAATCCACACACGGGTTTAACTCTGGAAGTTGAGTGCACACATTGACAACCGTTCTGTTAGATAGCTGCGTTTTGGATTTAGAAGCAGATATTTCCCTGTGCTTACTGCTGTTTCTTCCATATGCCGGTAATGGGCTGAAAACCCTGTTTTGGGACTCTGCAGAGAAACTGTTTGCAGACTGCTGAATCCACACACGGGTTTAACTCTGGAAGTTGAGTGCACACATTGACAACCGTTCTGTTAGATAGCTGCGTTTTGGATTTAGAAGCAGATATTTCCCTGTGCTTACTGCTGTTTCTTCCATATGCCGGTAATGGGCTGAAAACGCCTGTTTTGGGACTCTGCAGAGAAAGTGTTTGCAGACTGCTGAATCCACACACGGTTTTAACTCTGGAAGTTGAGTGCACACATTGACAACCGTTCTGTTAGATAGCTGCGTTTTGGATTTAGAAGCAGATATTTCCCTGTGCTTACTGCTGTTTCTTCCATATGCCGGTAATGGGCTGAAAACGCCTGTTTTGGGACTCTGCAGAGAAAGTGTTTGCAGACTGCTGAATCCACACACGGGTTTAACTCTGGAAGTTGAGTGCACACATTGACAACCGTTCTGTTAGATAGCTGCGTTTTGGATTTAGAAGCAGATATTTCCCTGTGCTTACTGCTGTTTCTTCCATATGCCGGTAATGGGCTGAAAACGCCTGTTTTGGGACTCTGCAGAGAAAGTCTCTGCAGACTGCTGAATCCACACACGGGTTTAACTCTGGAAGTTGAGTGCACACATTGACAACCGTTCTGTTAGATAGCTGCGTTTTGGATTTAGAAGCAGATATTTCCCTGTGCTTACTGCTGTGTCTTCCATATGCCGGTAATGGGCTGAAAACGCCTGTTTTGGGACTCTGCAGAGAAAGTGTTTGCAGACTGCTGAATCCACACACGGGTTTAACTCTGGAAGTTGAGTGCACACATTGACAACCGTTCTGTTAGATAGCTGCGTTTTGGATTTAGAAGCAGATATTTCCCTGTGCTTACTGCTGTTTCTTCCATATGCCGGTAATGGGCTGAAAACGCCTGTTTTGGGACTCTGCAGAGAAAGTCTCTGCAGACTGCTGAATCCACACACGGGTTTAACTCTGGAAGTTGAGTGCACACATTGACAACCGTTCTGTTAGATAGCTGCGTTTTGGATTTAGAAGCAGATATTTCCCTGGGCTTACTGCTGCTTCCTCCATATGCCGGTAATGGGCTGAAAACGCCTGTTTTGGGACTCTGCAGAGAAAGTGTTTGCAGACTGCTGAATCCACACACGGGTTTAACTCTGGAAGTTGAGTGCACACATTGACAACCGTTCTGTTAGATAGCTGCGTTTTGTATTTAGAAGCAGATATTTCCCTGTGCTTACTGCTGTTTCTTCCATATGCCGGTAATGGGCTGAAAACGCCTGTTTTGGGACTCTGCAGAGAAAGTGTTTGCAGACTGCTGAATCCACACACGGGTTTAACTCTGGAAGTTGAGTGCACACATTGACAACCGTTCTGTTAGATAGCTGCGTTTTGGATTTAGAAGCAGATATTTCCCTGTGCTTACTGCTGTTTCTTCCATATGCCGGTAATGGGCTGAAAACGCCTGTTTTGGGACTCTGCAGAGAAAGTCTCTGCAGACTGCTGAATCCACACACGGGTTTAACTCTGGAAGTTGAGTGCACACATTGACAACCGTTCTGTTAGATAGCTGCGTTTTGGATTTAGAAGCAGATATTTCCCTGTGCTTACTGCTGTTTCTTCCATATGCCGGTAATGGGCTGAAAACGCCTGTTTTGGGACTCTGCAGAGAAAGTGTTTGCAGACTGCTGAATCCACACACGGGTTTAACTCTGGAAGTTGAGTGCACACATTGACAACCGTTCTGTTAGATAGCTGCGTTTTGGATTTAGAAGCAGATATTTCCCTGTGCTTACTGCTGTTTCTTCCATATGCCGGTAATGGGCTGAAAACGCCTGTTTTGGGACTCTGCAGCGAAAGTGTTTGCAGACTGCTGAATCCACACACGGGTTTAACTCTGGAAGTTGAGTGCACACATTGACAACCGTTCTGTTAGATAGCTGCGTTTTGGATTTAGAAGCAGATATTTCCCTGTGCTTACTGCTGTTTCTTCCATATGCCGGTAATGGGCTGAAAACGCCTGTTTTGGGACTCTGCAGAGAAAGTGTTTGCAGACTGCTGAATCCACACACGGGTTTAACTCTGGAAGTTGAGTGCACACATTGACAACCGTTCTGTTAGATAGCTGCGTTTTGGATTTAGAAGCAGATATTTCCCTGTGCTTACTGCTGTTTCTTCCATATGCCGGTAATGGGCTGAAAACGCCTGTTTTGGGACTCTGCAGAGAAAGTCTCTGCAGACTGCTGAATCCACACACGGGTTTAACTCTGGAAGTTGAGTGCACACATTGACAACCGTTCTGTTAGATAGCTGCGTTTTGGATTTAGAAGCAGATATTTCGCTGTGCTTACTGCTGTTTCTTCCATATGCCGGTAATGGGCTGAAAACGCCTGTTTTGGGACTCTGCAGAGAAAGTCTCTGCAGACTGCTGAATCCACACACGGGTTTAACTCTGGAAGTTGAGTGCACACATTGACAACCGTTCTGTTAGATAGCTGCGTTTTGGATTTAGAAGCAGATATTTCCCTGTGCTTACTGCTCTTTCTTCCATATGCCGGTAATGGGCTGAAAACGCCTGTTTTGGGACTCTGCAGAGAAAGTCTCTGCAGACTGCTGAATCCACACACGGGTTTAACTCTGGAAGTTGAGTGCACACATTGACAACCGTTCTGTTAGATAGCTGCGTTTTGGATTTAGAAGCAGATATTTCCCTGTGCTTACTGCTGTTTCTTCCATATGCCGGTAATGGGCTGAAAACGCCTGTTTTGGGACTCTGCAGAGAAAGTGTTTGCAGACTGCTGAATCCACACACGGCTTTAACTCTGGAAGTTGAGTGCACACATTGACAACCGTTCTGTTAGATAGCTGCGTTTTGGATTTAGAAGCAGATATTTCCCTGTGCTTACTGCTGTTTCTTCCATATGCCGGTAATGGGCTGAAAACGCCTGTTTTGGGACTCTGCAGAGAAAGTCTCTGCAGACTGCTGAATCCACACACGGGTTTAACTCTGGAAGTTGAGTGCACACATTGACAACCGTTCTGTTAGATAGCTGCGTTTTTGATTTAGAAGCAGATATTTCCCTGTGCTTACTGCTGTTTCTTCCATATGCCGGTAATGGGCTGAAAACGCCTGTTTTGGGACTCTGCAGAGAAAGTGTTTGCAGACTGCTGAATCCACACACGGGTTTAACTCTGGAAGTTGAGTGCACACATTGACAACCGTTCTGTTAGATAGCTGCGTTTTGGATTTAGAAGCAGATATTTCCCTGTGCTTACTGCTGTTTCTTCCATATGCCGGTAATGGGCTGAAAACGCCTGTTTTGGGACTCTGCAGAGAAAGTCTCTGCAGACTGCTGAATCCACACACGGGTTTAACTCTGGAAGTTGAGTGCACACATTGACAACCGTTCTGTTAGATAGCTGCGTTTTGGATTTAGAAGCAGATATTTCCCTGTGCTTACTGCTGTTTCTTCCATATGCCGGTAATGGGCTGAAAACGCCTGTTTTGGGACTCTGCAGAGAAAGTGTTTGCAGACTGCTGAATCCACACACGGGTTTAACTCTGGAAGTTGAGTGCACACATTGACAACCGTTCTGTTAGATAGCTGCGTTTTGGATTTAGAAGCAGATATTTCCCTGTGCTTACTGCTGTTTCTTCCATATGCCGGTAATGGGCTGAAAACGCCTGTTTTGGGACTCTGCAGAGAAAGTGTTTGCAGACTGCTGAATCCACACACGGGTTTAACTCTGGAAGTTGAGTGCACACATTGACAACCGTTCTGTTAGATAGCTGCGTTTTGGATTTAGAAGCAGATATTTCCCTGTGCTTACTGCTGTTTCTTCCATATGCCGGTAATGGGCTGAAAACGCCTGTTTTGGGACTCTGCAGAGAAAGTCTCTGCAGACTGCTGAATCCACACACGGGTTTAACTCTGGAAGTTGAGTGCACACATTGACAACCGTTCTGTTAGATAGCTGCGTTTTGGATTTAGAAGCAGATATTTCCCTGTGCTTACTGCTGTTTCTTCCATATGCCGGTAATGGGCTGAAAACGCCTGTTTTGGGACTCTGCAGAGAAAGTCTCTGCAGACTGCTGAATCCACACACGGGTTTAACTCTGGAAGTTGAGTGCACACATTGACAACCGTTCTGTTAGATAGCTGCGTTTTGGATTTAGAAGCAGATATTTCCCTGTGCTTACTGCTGTTTCTTCCATATGCCGGTAATGGGCTGAAAACGCCTGTTTTGGGACTCTGCAGAGAAAGTGTTTGCAGACTGCTGAATCCACACACGGGTTTAACTCTGGAAGTTGAGTGCACACATTGACAACCGTTCTGTTAGATAGCTGCGTTTTGGATTTAGAAGCAGATATTTCCCTGTGCTTACTGCTGCTTCTTCCATATGCCGGTAATGGGCTGAAAACGCCTGTTTTTGGACTCGGCAGAGAAAGTGTTTGCAGACTGCTGAATCCACACACGGGTTTAACTCTGGAAGTTGAGTGCACACATTGACAACCGTTCTGTTAGATAGCTGCGTTTTGGATTTAGAAGCAGATATTTCCCTGTGCTTACTGCTGTTTCTTCCATATGCCGGTAATGGGCTGAAAACGCCTGTTTTGGGACTCTGCAGAGAAAGTGTTTGCAGACTGCTGAATCCACACACGGGTTTAACTCTGGAAGTTGAGTGCACGCATTGACAACCGTTCTGTTAGATAGCTGCGTTTTGGATTTAGAAGCAGATATTTCCCTGTGCTTACTGCTGCTTCTTCCATATGCCGGTAATGGGCTGAAAACGCCTGTTTTGGGACTCTGCAGAGAAAGTCTCTGCAGGCTGCTGAATCCACACACGGGTTTAACTCTGGAAGTTGAGTGCACACATTGACAACCGTTCTGTTAGATAGCTGCGTTTTGGATTTAGAAGCAGATATTTCCCTGTGCTTACTGCTGTTTCTTCCATATGCCGGTAATGGGCTGAAAACGCCTGTTTTGGGACTCTGCAGAGAAAGTCTCTGCAGGCTGCTGAATCCACACACGGGTTTAACTCTGGAAGTTGAGTGCACACATTGACAACCGTTCTGTTAGATAGCTGCGTTTTGGATTTAGAAGCAGATATTTCCCTGTGCTTACTGCTGTTTCTTCCATATGCCGGTAATGGGCTGAAAACGCCTGTTTTGGGACTCTGCAGAGAAAGTCTCTGCAGACTGCTGAATCCACACACGGGTTTAACTCTGGAAGTTGAGTGCACACATTGACAACCGTTCTGTTAGATAGCTGCGTTTTGGATTTAGAAGCAGATATTTCCCTGTGCTTACTGCTGTTTCTTCCATATGCCGGTAATGGGCTGAAAACGCCTGTTTTGGGACTCTGCAGAGAAAGTGTTTGCAGGCTGCTGAATCCACACACGGGTTTAACTCTGGAAGTTGAGTGCACACATTGACAACCGTTCTGTTAGATAGCTGCGTTTTGGATTTAGAAGCAGATATTTCCCTGTGCTTACTGCTGTTTCTTCCATATGCCGGTAATGGGCTGAAAACGCCTGTTTTGGGACTCTGCAGAGAAAGTGTTTGCAGACTGCTGAATCCACACACGGGTTTAACTCTGGAAATTGAGTGCACACATTGACAACCGTTCTGTTAGATAGCTGCGTTTTGGATTTAGAAGCAGATATTTCCCTGTGCTTACTGCTGTTTCTTCCATATGCCGGTAATGGGCTGAAAACGCCTGTTTTGGGACTCTGCAGAGAAAGTCTCTGCAGACTGCTGAATCCACACACGGGTTTAACTCTGGAAGTTGAGTGCACACATTGACAACCGTTCTGTTAGATAGCTGCGTTTTGGATTTAGAAGCAGATATTTCCCTGTGCTTACTGCTGCTTCTTCCATATGCCGGTAATGGGCTGAAAACGCCTGTTTTGGGACTCTGCAGAGAAAGTGTTTGCAGACTGCTGAATCCACACACGGGTTTAACTCTGGAAGTTGAGTGCACACATTGACAACCGTTCTGTTAGATAGCTGCGTTTTGGATTTAGAAGCAGATATTTCCCTGTGCTTACTGCTGTTTCTTCCATATGCCGGTAATGGGCTGAAAACGCCTGTTTTGCGACTCTGCAGAGAAAGTGTTTGCAGACTGCTGAATCCACACACGGGTTTAACTCTGGAAGTTGAGTGCACACATTGACAACCGTTCTGTTAGATAGCTGCGTTTTGGATTTAGAAGCAGATATTTCCCTGTGCTTACTGCTGCTTCTTCCATATGCCGGTAATGGGCTGAAAACGCCTGTTTTGGGACTCTGCAGAGAAAGTGTTTGCAGACTGCTGAATCCACACACGGGTTTAACTCTGGAAGTTGAGTGCACACATTGACAACCGTTCTGTTAGATAGCTGCGTTTTGGATTTAGAAGCAGATATTTCCCTGTGCTTACTGCTGTTTCTTCCATATGCCGGTAATGGGCTGAAAACGCCTGTTTTGGGACTCTGCAGAGAAAGTGTTTGCAGACTGCTGAATCCACACACGGGTTTAACTCTGGAAGTTGAGTGCACACATTGACAACCGTTCTGTTAGATAGCTGCGTTTTGGATTTAGAAGCAGATATTTCCCTGTGCTTACTGCTGTTTCTTCCATATGCCGGTAATGGGCTGAAAACGCCTGTTTTGGGACTCTGCAGAGAAAGACTCTGCAGACTGCTGAATCCACACACGGGTTTAACTCTGGAAGTTGAGTGCACACATTGACAACCGTTCTGTTAGATAGCTGCGTTTTGGATTTAGAAGCAGATATTTCCCTGTGCTTACTGCTGTTTCTTCCATATGCCGGTAATGGGCTGAAAACGCCTGTTTTGGGACTCTGCAGAGAAAGTCTCTGCAGACTGCTGAATCCACACACGGGTTTAACTCTGGAAGTTGAGTGCACACATTGACAACCGTTCTGTTAGATAGCTGCGTTTTGGATTTAGAAGCAGATATTTCCCTGTGCTTACTGCTGTTTCTTCCATATGCCGGTAATGGGCTGAAAACGCCTGTTTTGGGACTCTGCAGAGAAAGTGTTTGCAGACTGCTGAATCCACACACGGGTTTAACTCTGGAAGTTGAGTGCACACATTGACAACCGTTCTGTTAGATAGCTGCGTTTTGGATTTAGAAGCAGATATTTCCCTGTGCTTACTGCTGTTTCTTCCATATGCCGGTAATGGGCTGAAAACGCCTGTTTTGGGACTCTGCAGAGAAAGTCTCTGCAGACTGCTGAATCCACACACGGGTTTAACTCTGGAAGTTGAGTGCACACATTGACAACCGTTCTGTTAGATAGCTGCGTTTTGGATTTAGAAGCAGATATTTCCCTGTGCTTACTGCTGTTTCTTCCATATGCCGGTAATGGGCTGAAAACGCCTGTTTTGGGACTCTGCAGAGAAAGTGTTTGCAGACTGCTGAATCCACACACGGGTTTAACTCTGGAAGTTGAGTGCACACATTGACAACCGTTCTGTTAGATAGCTGCGTTTTTGATTTAGAAGCAGATATTTCCCTGTGCTTACTGCTGTTTCTTCCATATGCCGGTAATGGGCTGAAAACGCCTGTTTTGGGACTCTGCAGAGAAAGTGTTTGCAGACTGCTGAATCCACACACGGGTTTAACTCTGGAAGTTGAGTGCACACATTGACAACCGTTCTGTTAGATAGCTGCGTTTTGGATTTAGAAGCAGATATTTCCCTGTGCTTACTGCTGTTTCTTCCATATGCCGGTAATGGGCTGAAAACGCCTGTTTTGGGACTCTGCAGAGAAAGTGTTTGCAGACTGCTGAATCCACACACGGGTTTAACTCTGGAAGTTGAGTGCACACATTGACAACCGTTCTGTTAGATAGCTGCGTTTTGGATTTAGAAGCAGATATTTCCCTGTGCTTACTGCTGTTTCTTCCATATGCCGGTAATGGGCTGAAAACGCCTGTTTTGGGACTCTGCAGAGAAAGTCTCTGCAGACTGCTGAATCCACACACGGGTTTAACTCTGGAAGTTGAGTGCACACATTGACAACCGTTCTGTTAGATAGCTGCGTTTTGGATTTAGAAGCAGATATTTCCCTGTGCTTACTGCTGTTTCTTCCATATGCCGGTAATGGGCTGAAAACGCCTGTTTTGGGACTCTGCAGAGAAAGTCTCTGCAGACTGCTGAATCCACACACGGGTTTAACTCTGGAAGTTGAGTGCACACATTGACAACCGTTCTGTTAGATAGCTGCGTTTTGGATTTAGAAGCAGATATTTCCCTGTGCTTACTGCTGTTTCTTCCATATGCCGGTAATGGGCTGAAAACGCCTGTTTTGGGACTCTGCAGAGAAAGTGTTTGCAGACTGCTGAATCCACACACGGGTTTAACTCTGGAAGTTGAGTGCACACATTGACAACCGTTCTGTTAGATAGCTGCGTTTTGGATTTAGAAGCAGATATTTCCCTGTGCTTACTGCTGCTTCTTCCATATGCCGGTAATGGGCTGAAAACGCCTGTTTTTGGACTCGGCAGAGAAAGTGTTTGCAGACTGCTGAATCCACACACGGGTTTAACTCTGGAAGTTGAGTGCACACATTGACAACCGTTCTGTTAGATAGCTGCGTTTTGGATTTAGAAGCAGATATTTCCCTGTGCTTACTGCTGTTTCTTCCATATGCCGGTAATGGGCTGAAAACGCCTGTTTTGGGACTCTGCAGAGAAAGTGTTTGCAGACTGCTGAATCCACACACGGGTTTAACTCTGGAAGTTGAGTGCACACATTGACAACCGTTCTGTTAGATAGCTGCGTTTTGGATTTAGAAGCAGATATTTCCCTGTGCTTACTGCTGTTTCTTCCATATGCCGGTAATGGGCTGAAAACGCCTGTTTTGGGACTCTGCAGAGAAAGTGTTTGCAGACTGCTGAATCCACACACGGGTTTAACTCTGGAAGCTGAGTGCACACATTGACAACCGTTCTGTTAGATAGCTGCGTTTTGGATTTAGAAGCAGATATTTCCCTGTGCTTACTGCTGTTTCTTCCATATGCCGGTAATGGGCTGAAAACGCCTGTTTTGGGACTCTGCAGAGAAAGTCTCTGCAGGCTGCTGAATCCACACACGGGTTTAACTCTGGAAGTTGAGTGCACACATTGACAACCGTTCTGTTAGATAGCTGCGTTTTGGATTTAGAAGCAGATATTTCCCTGTGCTTACTGCTGTTTCTTCCATATGCCGGTAATGGGCTGAAAACGCCTGTTTTGGGACTCTGCAGAGAAAGTCTCTGCAGACTGCTGAATCCACACACGGGTTTAACTCTGGAAGTTGAGTGCACACATTGACAACCGTTCTGTTAGATAGCTGCGTTTTGGATTTAGAAGCAGATATTTCCCTGTGCTTACTGCTGCTTCTTCCATATGCCGGTAATGGGCTGAAAACGCCTGTTTTGGGACTCGGCAGAGAAAGTGTTTGCAGACTGCTGAATCCACACACGGGTTTAACTCTGGAAGTTGAGTGCACACATTGACAACCGTTCTGTTAGATAGCTGCGTTTTGGATTTAGAAGCAGATATTTCCCTGTGCTTACTGCTGTGTCTTCCATATGCCGGTAATGGGCTGAAAACGCCTGTTTTGGACTCTGCAGAGAACGTGTTTGCAGACTGCTGAATCCACACACGGGTTTAACTCTGGAGGTTGAGTGCACACATTGACAACCGTTCTGTTAGATAGCTGCGTTTTGGATTTAGAAGCAGATATTTCCCTGTGCTTACTGCTGTTTCTTCCATATGCCGGTAATGGGCTGAAAACGCCTGTTTTGTGACTCTGCAGAGAAAGTGTTTGCAGACTGCTGAATCCACACACGGGTTTAACTCTGGAAGTTGAGTGCACACATTGACAACCATTCTGTTAGATAGCTGCGTTTTGGATTTAGAAGCAGATATTTCCCTGTGCTTACTGCTGTTTCTTCCATATGCCGGTAATGGGCGGAAAACGCCTGTTTTGGGACTCCGCAGAAAAAGTGTTTGCAGACTGCTGAATCCACACACGGGTTTAACTCTGGAAGTTGAGTGCACACATTGACAACCGTTCTGTTAGATAGCTGCGTTTTGGATTTAGAAGCAGATATTTCCCTGTGCTTACTGCTGCTTCTTCCATATGCCGGTAATGGGCTGAAAACGCCTGTTTTGGGACTCTGCAGAGAAAGTGTTTGCAGACTGCTGAATCCACACACGGGTTTAACTCTGGAAGTTGAGTGCACACATTGACAACCGTTCTGTTAGATAGCTGCGTTTTGGATTTAGAAGCAGATATTTCCCTGTGCTTACTGCTGTTTCTTCCATATGCCGGTAATGGGCTGAAAACGCCTGTTTTGGGACTCTGCAGAGAAAGTGTTTGCAGACTGCTGAATCCACACACGGGTTTAACTCTGGAAGTTGAGTGCACACATTGACAACCGTTCTGTTAGATAGCTGCGTTTTGGATTTAGAAGCAGATATTTCCCTGTGCTTACTGCTGTTTCTTCCATATGCCGGTAATGGGCTGAAAACGCCTGTTTTGGGACTCTGCAGAGAAAGTCTCTGCAGGCTGCTGAATCCACACACGGGTTTAACTCTGGAAGTTGAGTGCACACATTGACAACCGTTCTGTTAGATAGCTGCGTTTTGGATTTAGAAGCAGATATTTCCCTGTGCTTACTGCTGTTTCTTCCATATGCCGGTAATGGGCTGAAAACGCCTGTTTTGGGACTCTGCAGAGAAAGTCTCTGCAGACTGCTGAATCCACACACGGGTTTAACTCTGGAAGTTGAGTGCACACATTGACAACCGTTCTGTTAGATAGCTGCGTTTTGGATTTAGAAGCAGATATTTCCCTGTGCTTACTGCTGCTTCTTCCATATGCCGGTAATGGGCTGAAAACGCCTGTTTTGGGACTCGGCAGAGAAAGTGTTTGCAGACTGCTGAATCCACACACGGGTTTAACTCTGGAAGTTGAGTGCACACATTGACAACCGTTCTGTTAGATAGCTGCGTTTTGGATTTAGAAGCAGATATTTCCCTGTGCTTACTGCTGTGTCTTCCATATGCCGGTAATGGGCTGAAAACGCCTGTTTTGGACTCTGCAGAGAACGTGTTTGCAGACTGCTGAATCCACACACGGGTTTAACTCTGGAGGTTGAGTGCACACATTGACAACCGTTCTGTTAGATAGCTGCGTTTTGGATTTAGAAGCAGATATTTCCCTGTGCTTACTGCTGTTTCTTCCATATGCCGGTAATGGGCTGAAAACGCCTGTTTTGTGACTCTGCAGAGAAAGTGTTTGCAGACTGCTGAATCCACACACGGGTTTAACTCTGGAAGTTGAGTGCACACATTGACAACCATTCTGTTAGATAGCTGCGTTTTGGATTTAGAAGCAGATATTTCCCTGTGCTTACTGCTGTTTCTTCCATATGCCGGTAATGGGCGGAAAACGCCTGTTTTGGGACTCCGCAGAAAAAGTGTTTGCAGACTGCTGAATCCACACACGGGTTTAACTCTGGAAGTTGAGTGCACACATTGACAACCGTTCTGTTAGATAGCTGCGTTTTGGATTTAGAAGCAGATATTTCCCTGTGCTTACTGCTGCTTCTTCCATATGCCGGTAATGGGCTGAAAACGCCTGTTTTGGGACTCTGCAGAGAAAGTGTTTGCAGACTGCTGAATCCACACACGGGTTTAACTCTGGAAGTTGAGTGCACACATTGACAACCGTTCTGTTAGATAGCTGCGTTTTGGATTTAGAAGCAGATATTTCCCTGTGCTTACTGCTGTTTCTTCCATATGCCGGTAATGGGCTGAAAACGCCTGTTTTGGGACTCTGCAGAGAAAGTGTTTGCAGACTGCTGAATCCACACACGGGTTTAACTCTGGAAGTTGAGTGCACACATTGACAACCGTTCTGTTAGATAGCTGCGTTTTGGATTTAGAAGCAGATATTTCCCTGTGCTTACTGCTGTTTCTTCCATATGCCGGTAATGGGCTGAAAACGCCTGTTTTGGGACTCTGCAGAGAAAGTCTCTGCAGGCTGCTGAATCCACACACGGGTTTAACTCTGGAAGTTGAGTGCACACATTGACAACCGTTCTGTTAGATAGCTGCGTTTTGGATTTAGAAGCAGATATTTCCCTGTGCTTACTGCTGTTTCTTCCATATGCCGGTAATGGGCTGAAAACGCCTGTTTTGGGACTCTGCAGAGAAAGTGTTTGCAGACTGCTGAATCCACACACGGGTTTAACTCTGGAAGTTGAGTGCACACATTGACAACCGTTCTGTTAGATAGCTGCGTTTTGGATTTAGAAGCAGATATTTCCCTGTGCTTACTGCTGTTTCTTCCATATGCCGGTAATGGGCTGAAAACGCCTGTTTTGGGACTCTGCAGAGAAAGTCTCTGCAGGCTGCTGAATCCACACACGGGTTTAACTCTGGAAGTTGAGTGCACACATTGACAACCGTTCTGTTAGATAGCTGCGTTTTGGATTTAGAAGCAGATATTTCCCTGTGCTTACTGCTGTTTCTTCCATATGTCGGTAATGGGCTGAAAACGCCTGTTTTGGGACTCTGCAGCGAAAGTGTTTACAGACTGCTGAATCCACACACGGGTTTAACTCTGGAAGTTGAGTGCACACATTGACAACCGTTCTGTTAGATAGCTGCGTTTTGGATTTAGAAGCAGATATTTCCCTGTGCTTACTGCTGTGTCTTCCATATGCCGGTAATGGGCTGAAAACGCCTGTTTTGGGACTCTGCAGAGAAAGTGTTTGCAGACTGCTGAATCCACACACGGGTTTAACTCTGGAAGTTGAGTGCACACATTGACAACCGTTCTGTTAGATAGCTGCGTTTTGGATTTAGAAGCAGATATTTCCCTGTGCTTACTGCTGTTTCTTCCATATGCTGGTAATGGGCTGAAAACGCCTGTTTTGGGACTCTGCAGAGAAAGTCTCTGCAGACTGCTGAATCCACACACGGGTTTAACTCTGGAAGTTGAGTGCACACATTGACAACCGTTCTGTTAGATAGCTGCGTTTTGGATTTAGAAGCAGATATTTCCCTGTGCTTACTGCTGCTTCTTCCATATGCCGGTAATGGGCTGAAAACGCCTGTTTTGGGACTCTGCAGAGAAAGTGTTTGCAGACTGCTGAATCCACACACGGGTTTAACTCTGGAAGTTGAGTGCACACATTGACAACCGTTCTGTTAGATAGCTGCGTTTTGGATTTAGAAGCAGATATTTCCCTGTGCTTACTGCTGTTTCTTCCATATGCCGGTAATGGGCTGAAAACGCCTGTTTTGGGACTCTGCAGAGAAAGTGTTTGCAGACTGCTGAATCCACACACGGGTTTAACTCTGGAAGTTGAGTGCACACATTGACAACCGTTCTGTTAGATAGCTGCGTTTTGGATTTAGAAGCAGATATTTCCCTGTGCTTACTGCTGTTTCTTCCATATGCCGGTAATGGGCTGAAAACGCCTGTTTTGGGACTCTGCAGAGAAAGACTCTGCAGACTGCTGAATCCACACACGGGTTTAACTCTGGAAGTTGAGTGCACACATTGACAACCGTTCTGTTAGATAGCTGCGTTTTGGATTTAGAAGCAGATATTTCCCTGTGCTTACTGCTGTTTCTTCCATATGCCGGTAATGGGCTGAAAACGCCTGTTTTGGGACTCTGCAGAGAAAGTCTCTGCAGACTGCTGAATCCACACACGGGTTTAACTCTGGAAGTTGAGTGCACACATTGACAACCGTTCTGTTAGATAGCTGCGTTTTGGATTTAGAAGCAGATATTTCCCTGTGCTTACTGCTGTTTCTTCCATATGCCGGTAATGGGCTGAAAACGCCTGTTTTGGGACTCTGCAGAGAAAGTGTTTGCAGACTGCTGAATCCACACACGGGTTTAACTCTGGAAGTTGAGTGCACACATTGACAACCGTTCTGTTAGATAGCTGCGTTTTGGATTTAGAAGCAGATATTTCCCTGTGCTTACTGCTGTTTCTTCCATATGCCGGTAATGGGCTGAAAACGCCTGTTTTGGGACTCTGCAGAGAAAGTCTCTGCAGACTGCTGAATCCACACACGGGTTTAACTCTGGAAGTTGAGTGCACACATTGACAACCGTTCTGTTAGATAGCTGCGTTTTGGATTTAGAAGCAGATATTTCCCTGTGCTTACTGCTGTTTCTTCCATATGCCGGTAATGGGCTGAAAACGCCTGTTTTGGGACTCTGCAGAGAAAGTGTTTGCAGACTGCTGAATCCACACACGGGTTTAACTCTGGAAGTTGAGTGCACACATTGACAACCGTTCTGTTAGATAGCTGCGTTTTTGATTTAGAAGCAGATATTTCCCTGTGCTTACTGCTGTTTCTTCCATATGCCGGTAATGGGCTGAAAACGCCTGTTTTGGGACTCTGCAGAGAAAGTGTTTGCAGACTGCTGAATCCACACACGGGTTTAACTCTGGAAGTTGAGTGCACACATTGACAACCGTTCTGTTAGATAGCTGCGTTTTGGATTTAGAAGCAGATATTTCCCTGTGCTTACTGCTGTTTCTTCCATATGCCGGTAATGGGCTGAAAACGCCTGTTTTGGGACTCTGCAGAGAAAGTGTTTGCAGACTGCTGAATCCACACACGGGTTTAACTCTGGAAGTTGAGTGCACACATTGACAACCGTTCTGTTAGATAGCTGCGTTTTGGATTTAGAAGCAGATATTTCCCTGTGCTTACTGCTGTTTCTTCCATATGCCGGTAATGGGCTGAAAACGCCTGTTTTGGGACTCTGCAGAGAAAGTCTCTGCAGACTGCTGAATCCACACACGGGTTTAACTCTGGAAGTTGAGTGCACACATTGACAACCGTTCTGTTAGATAGCTGCGTTTTGGATTTAGAAGCAGATATTTCCCTGTGCTTACTGCTGTTTCTTCCATATGCCGGTAATGGGCTGAAAACGCCTGTTTTGGGACTCTGCAGAGAAAGTCTCTGCAGACTGCTGAATCCACACACGGGTTTAACTCTGGAAGTTGAGTGCACACATTGACAACCGTTCTGTTAGATAGCTGCGTTTTGGATTTAGAAGCAGATATTTCCCTGTGCTTACTGCTGTTTCTTCCATATGCCGGTAATGGGCTGAAAACGCCTGTTTTGGGACTCTGCAGAGAAAGTGTTTGCAGACTGCTGAATCCACACACGGGTTTAACTCTGGAAGTTGAGTGCACACATTGACAACCGTTCTGTTAGATAGCTGCGTTTTGGATTTAGAAGCAGATATTTCCCTGTGCTTACTGCTGCTTCTTCCATATGCCGGTAATGGGCTGAAAACGCCTGTTTTTGGACTCGGCAGAGAAAGTGTTTGCAGACTGCTGAATCCACACACGGGTTTAACTCTGGAAGTTGAGTGCACACATTGACAACCGTTCTGTTAGATAGCTGCGTTTTGGATTTAGAAGCAGATATTTCCCTGTGCTTACTGCTGTTTCTTCCATATGCCGGTAATGGGCTGAAAACGCCTGTTTTGGGACTCTGCAGAGAAAGTGTTTGCAGACTGCTGAATCCACACACGGGTTTAACTCTGGAAGCTGAGTGCACACATTGACAACCGTTCTGTTAGATAGCTGCGTTTTGGATTTAGAAGCAGATATTTCCCTGTGCTTACTGCTGTTTCTTCCATATGCCGGTAATGGGCTGAAAACGCCTGTTTTGGGACTCTGCAGAGAAAGTCTCTGCAGGCTGCTGAATCCACACACGGGTTTAACTCTGGAAGTTGAGTGCACACATTGACAACCGTTCTGTTAGATAGCTGCGTTTTGGATTTAGAAGCAGATATTTCCCTGTGCTTACTGCTGTTTCTTCCATATGCCGGTAATGGGCTGAAAACGCCTGTTTTGGGACTCTGCAGAGAAAGTCTCTGCAGACTGCTGAATCCACACACGGGTTTAACTCTGGAAGTTGAGTGCACACATTGACAACCGTTCTGTTAGATAGCTGCGTTTTGGATTTAGAAGCAGATATTTCCCTGTGCTTACTGCTGCTTCTTCCATATGCCGGTAATGGGCTGAAAACGCCTGTTTTGGGACTCGGCAGAGAAAGTGTTTGCAGACTGCTGAATCCACACACGGGTTTAACTCTGGAAGTTGAGTGCACACATTGACAACCGTTCTGTTAGATAGCTGCGTTTTGGATTTAGAAGCAGATATTTCCCTGTGCTTACTGCTGTGTCTTCCATATGCCGGTAATGGGCTGAAAACGCCTGTTTTGGACTCTGCAGAGAACGTGTTTGCAGACTGCTGAATCCACACACGGGTTTAACTCTGGAGGTTGAGTGCACACATTGACAACCGTTCTGTTAGATAGCTGCGTTTTGGATTTAGAAGCAGATATTTCCCTGTGCTTACTGCTGTTTCTTCCATATGCCGGTAATGGGCTGAAAACGCCTGTTTTGTGACTCTGCAGAGAAAGTGTTTGCAGACTGCTGAATCCACACACGGGTTTAACTCTGGAAGTTGAGTGCACACATTGACAACCATTCTGTTAGATAGCTGCGTTTTGGATTTAGAAGCAGATATTTCCCTGTGCTTACTGCTGTTTCTTCCATATGCCGGTAATGGGCGGAAAACGCCTGTTTTGGGACTCCGCAGAAAAAGTGTTTGCAGACTGCTGAATCCACACACGGGTTTAACTCTGGAAGTTGAGTGCACACATTGACAACCGTTCTGTTAGATAGCTGCGTTTTGGATTTAGAAGCAGATATTTCCCTGTGCTTACTGCTGCTTCTTCCATATGCCGGTAATGGGCTGAAAACGCCTGTTTTGGGACTCTGCAGAGAAAGTGTTTGCAGACTGCTGAATCCACACACGGGTTTAACTCTGGAAGTTGAGTGCACACATTGACAACCGTTCTGTTAGATAGCTGCGTTTTGGATTTAGAAGCAGATATTTCCCTGTGCTTACTGCTGTTTCTTCCATATGCCGGTAATGGGCTGAAAACGCCTGTTTTGGGACTCTGCAGAGAAAGTGTTTGCAGACTGCTGAATCCACACACGGGTTTAACTCTGGAAGTTGAGTGCACACATTGACAACCGTTCTGTTAGATAGCTGCGTTTTGGATTTAGAAGCAGATATTTCCCTGTGCTTACTGCTGTTTCTTCCATATGCCGGTAATGGGCTGAAAACGCCTGTTTTGGGACTCTGCAGAGAAAGTCTCTGCAGGCTGCTGAATCCACACACGGGTTTAACTCTGGAAGTTGAGTGCACACATTGACAACCGTTCTGTTAGATAGCTGCGTTTTGGATTTAGAAGCAGATATTTCCCTGTGCTTACTGCTGTTTCTTCCATATGCCGGTAATGGGCTGAAAACGCCTGTTTTGGGACTCTGCAGAGAAAGTGTTTGCAGACTGCTGAATCCACACACGGGTTTAACTCTGGAAGTTGAGTGCACACATTGACAACCGTTCTGTTAGATAGCTGCGTTTTGGATTTAGAAGCAGATATTTCCCTGTGCTTACTGCTGTTTCTTCCATATGCCGGTAATGGGCTGAAAACGCCTGTTTTGGGACTCTGCAGAGAAAGTCTCTGCAGGCTGCTGAATCCACACACGGGTTTAACTCTGGAAGTTGAGTGCACACATTGACAACCGTTCTGTTAGATAGCTGCGTTTTGGATTTAGAAGCAGATATTTCCCTGTGCTTACTGCTGTTTCTTCCATATGTCGGTAATGGGCTGAAAACGCCTGTTTTGGGACTCTGCAGCGAAAGTGTTTGCAGACTGCTGAATCCACACACGGGTTTAACTCTGGAAGTTGAGTGCACACATTGACAACCGTTCTGTTAGATAGCTGCGTTTTGGATTTAGAAGCAGATATTTCCCTGTGCTTACTGCTGTGTCTTCCATATGCCGGTAATGGGCTGAAAACGCCTGTTTTGGGACTCTGCAGAGAAAGTGTTTGCAGACTGCTGAATCCACACACGGGTTTAACTCTGGAAGTTGAGTGCACACATTGACAACCGTTCTGTTAGATAGCTGCGTTTTGGATTTAGAAGCAGATATTTCCCTGTGCTTACTGCTGTTTCTTCCATATGCTGGTAATGGGCTGAAAACGCCTGT
The DNA here is from genome assembly GCF_030222135.1 of Aotus nancymaae. Taxonomy (NCBI): domain Eukaryota; kingdom Metazoa; phylum Chordata; class Mammalia; order Primates; family Aotidae; genus Aotus; species Aotus nancymaae. Next base: position 87,255 of record NW_026989189.1, read on the forward strand.
TTTGGGACTCTGCAGAGAAAGTCTCTGCAGACTGCTGAATCCACACACGGGTTTAACTCTGGAAGTTGAGTGCACACATTGACAACCGTTCTGTTAGATAGCTGCGTTTTGGATTTAGAAGCAGATATTTCCCTGTGCTTACTGCTGCTTCTTCCATATGCCGGTAATGGGCTGAAAACGCCTGTTTTGGGACTCTGCAGAGAAAGTGTTTGCAGACTGCTGAATCCACACACGGGTTTAACTCTGGAAGTTGAGTGCACACATTGACAACCGTTCTGTTAGATAGCTGCGTTTTGGATTTAGAAGCAGATATTTCCCTGTGCTTACTGCTGTTTCTTCCATATGCCGGTAATGGGCTGAAAACGCCTGTTTTGGGACTCTGCAGAGAAAGTGTTTGCAGACTGCTGAATCCACACACGGGTTTAACTCTGGAAGTTGAGTGCACACATTGACAACCGTTCTGTTAGATAGCTGCGTTTTGGATTTAGAAGCAGATATTTCCCTGTGCTTACTGCTGTTTCTTCCATATGCCGGTAATGGGCTGAAAACGCCTGTTTTGGGACTCTGCAGAGAAAGTCTCTGCAGACTGCTGAATCCACACACGGGTTTAACTCTGGAAGTTGAGTGCACACATTGACAACCGTTCTGTTAGATAGCTGCGTTTTGGATTTAGAAGCAGATATTTCCCTGTGCTTACTGCTGTTTCTTCCATATGCCGGTAATGGGCTGAAAACGCCTGTTTTGGGACTCTGCAGAGAAAGTCTCTGCAGACTGCTGAATCCACACACGGGTTTAACTCTGGAAGTTGAGTGCACACATTGACAACCGTTCTGTTAGATAGGTGCGTTTTGGATTTAGAAGCAGATATTTCCCTGTGCTTACTGCTGTTTCTTCCATATGCCGGTAATGGGCTGAAAACGCCTGTTTTGGGACTCTGCAGAGAAAGTCTCTGCAGGCTGCTGAATCCACACACGGGTTTAACTCTGGAAGTTGAGTGCACACATTGACAACCGTTCTGTTAGATAGCTGCGTTTTGGATTTAGAAGCAGATATTTCCCTGTGCTTACTGCTGTTTCTTCCATATGCCGGTAATGGGCTGAAAACGCCTGTTTTGGGACTCTGCAGAGAAAGTGTTTGCAGACTGCTGAATCCACACACGGGTTTAACTCTGGAAGTTGAGTGCACACATTGACAACCGTTCTGTTAGATAGCTGGGTTTTGGATTTAGAAGCATATATTTCCCTGTGCTTACTGCTGTTTCTTCCATATGCCGGTAATGGGCTGAAAACGCCTGTTTTGGGACTCTGCAGAGAAAGTCTCTGCAGGCTGCTGAATCCACACACGGGTTTAACTCTGGAAGTTGAGTGCACACATTGACAACCGTTCTGTTAGATAGCTGCGTTTTGGATTTAGAAGCAGATATTTCCCTGTGCTTACTGCTGCTTCTTCCATATGCCGGTAATGGGCTGAAAACGCCTGTTTTGGGACTCTGCAGAGAAAGTGTTTGCAGACTGCTGAATCCACACACGGGTTTAACTCTGGAAGTTGAGTGCACACATTGACAACCGTTCTGTTAGATAGCTGCGTTTTGGATTTAGAAGCAGATATTTCCCTGTGCTTACTGCTGTTTCTTCCATATGCCGGTAATGGGCTGAAAACGCCTGTTTTGGGACTCTGCAGAGAAAGTGTTTGCAGACTGCTGAATCCACACACGGGTTTAACTCTGGAAGTTGAGTGCACACATTGACAACCGTTCTGTTAGATAGCTGCGTTTTGGATTTAGAAGCAGATATTTCCCTGTGCTTACTGCTGTTTCTTCCATATGCCGGTAATGGGCTGAAAACGCCTGTTTTGGGACTCTGCAGAGAAAGTCTCTGCAGGCTGCTGAATCCACACACGGGTTTAACTCTGGAAGTTGAGTGCACACATTGACAACCGTTCTGTTAGATAGCTGCGTTTTGGATTTAGAAGCAGATATTTCCCTGTGCTTACTGCTGTTTCTTCCATATGCCGGTAATGGGCTGAAAACGCCTGTTTTGGGACTCTGCAGAGAAAGTCTCTGCAGACTGCTGAATCCACACACGGGTTTAACTCTGGAAGTTGAGTGCACACATTGACAACCGTTCTGTTAGATAGCTGCGTTTTGGATTTAGAAGCAGATATTTCCCTGTGCTTACTGCTGTTTCTTCCATATGCCGGTAATGGGCTGAAAACGACTGTTTTGGGACTCTGCAGAGAAAGTCTCTGCAGGCTGCTGAATCCACACACGGGTTTAACTCTGGAAGTTGAGTGCACACATTGACAACCGTTCTGTTAGATAGCTGCGTTTTGGATTTAGAAGCAGATATTTCCCTGTGCTTACTGCTGTTTCTTCCATATGTCGGTAATGGGCTGAAAACGCCTGTTTTGGGACTCTGCAGCGAAAGTGTTTGCAGACTGCTGAATCCACACACGGGTTTAACTCTGGAAGTTGAGTGCACACATTGACAACCGTTCTGTTAGATAGCTGCGTTTTGGATTTAGAAGCAGATATTTCCCTGTGCTTACTGCTGTGTCTTCCATATGCCGGTAATGGGCTGAAAACGCCTGTTTTGGGACTCTGCAGAGAAAGTCTCTGCAGACTGCTGAATCCACACACGGGTTTAACTCTGGAAGTTGAGTGCACACATTGACAACCGTTCTGTTAGATAGCTGCGTTTTGGATTTAGAAGCAGATATTTCCCTGTGCTTACTGCTGTTTCTTCCATATGCCGGTAATGGGCTGAAAACGCCTGTTTTGGGACTCTGCAGAGAAAGTCTCTGCAGACTGCTGAATCCACACACGGGTTTAACTCTGGAAGTTGAGTGCACACATTGACAACCGTTCTGTTAGATAGCTGCGTTTTGGATTTAGAAGCAGATATTTCCCTGTGCTTACTACTGCTTCTTCCATATGCCGGTAATGGGCTGAAAACGCCTGTTTTGGGACTCTGCAGAGAAAGTGTTTGCAGACTGCTGAATCCACACACGGGTTTAACTCTGGAAGTTGAGTGCACACATTGACAACCGTTCTGTTAGATAGCTGCGTTTTGGATTTAGAAGCAGATATTTCCCTGTGCTTACTGCTGTTTCTTCCATATGCCGGTAATGGGCTGAAAACGCCTGTTTTGGGACTCTGCAGAGAAAGTCTCTGCAGACTGCTGAATCCACACACGGGTTTAACTCTGGAAGTTGAGTGCACACATTGACAACCGTTCTGTTAGATAGCTGCGTTTTGGATTTAGAAGCAGATATTTCCCTGTGCTTACTGCTGTTTCTTCCATATGCCGGTAATGGGCTGAAAACGCCTGTTTTGGGACTCTGCAGAGAAAGTGTTTGCAGACTGCTGAATCCACACACGGCTTTAACTCTGGAAGTTGAGTGCACACATTGACAACCGTTCTGTTAGATAGCTGCGTTTTGGATTTAGAAGCAGATATTTCCCTGTGCTTACTGCTGTTTCTTCCATATGCCGGTAATGGGCTGAAAACGCCTGTTTTGGGACTCTGCAGAGAAAGTCTCTGCAGACTGCTGAATCCACACACGGGTTTAACTCTGGAAGTTGAGTGCACACATTGACAACCGTTCTGTTAGATAGCTGCGTTTTGGATTTAGAAGCAGATATTTCCCTGTGCTTACTGCTGCTTCTTCCATATGCCGGTAATGGGCTGAAAACGCCTGTTTTGGGACTCTGCAGAGAAAGTGTTTGCAGACTGCTGAATCCACACACGGGTTTAACTCTGGAAGTTGAGTGCACACATTGACAACCGTTCTGTTAGATAGCTGCGTTTTGGATTTAGAAGCAGATATTTCCCTGTGCTTACTGCTGTTTCTTCCATATGCCGGTAATGGGCTGAAAACGCCTGTTTTGGGACTCTGCAGAGAAAGTGTTTGCAGACTGCTGAATCCACACACGGGTTTAACTCTGGAAGTTGAGTGCACACATTGACAACCGTTCTGTTAGATAGCTGCGTTTTGGATTTAGAAGCAGATATTTCCCTGTGCTTACTGCTGTTTCTTCCATATGCCGGTAATGGGCTGAAAACGCCTGTTTTGGGACTCTGCAGAGAAAGACTCTGCAGACTGCTGAATCCACACACGGGTTTAACTCTGGAAGTTGAGTGCACACATTGACAACCGTTCTGTTAGATAGCTGCGTTTTGGATTTAGAAGCAGATATTTCCCTGTGCTTACTGCTGTTTCTTCCATATGCCGGTAATGGGCTGAAAACGCCTGTTTTGGGACTCTGCAGAGAAAGTCTCTGCAGACTGCTGAATCCACACACGGGTTTAACTCTGGAAGTTGAGTACACACATTGACAACCGTTCTGTTAGATAGCTGCGTTTTGGATTTAGAAGCAGATATTTCCCTGTGCTTACTGCTGTTTCTTCCATATGCCGGTAATGGGCTGAAAACGCCTGTTTTGGGACTCTGCAGAGAAAGTGTTTGCAGACTGCTGAATCCACACACGGGTTTAACTCTGGAAGTTGAGTGCACACATTGACAACCGTTCTGTTAGATAGCTGCGTTTTGGATTTAGAAGCAGATATTTCCCTGTGCTTACTGCTGTTTCTTCCATATGCCGGTAATGGGCTGAAAACGCCTGTTTTGGGACTCTGCAGAGAAAGTCTCTGCAGACTGCTGAATCCACACACGGGTTTAACTCTGGAAGTTGAGTGCACACATTGACAACCGTTCTGTTAGATAGCTGCGTTTTGGATTTAGAAGCAGATATTTCCCTGTGCTTACTGCTGTTTCTTCCATATGCCGGTAATGGGCTGAAAACGCCTGTTTTGGGACTCTGCAGAGAAAGTCTCTGCAGACTGCTGAATCCACACACGGGTTTAACTCTGGAAGTTGAGTGCACACATTGACAACCGTTCTGTTAGATAGCTGCGTTTTGGATTTAGAAGCAGATATTTCCCTGTGCTTACTGCTGTTTCTTCCATATGCCGGTAATGGGCTGAAAACGCCTGTTTTGGGACTCTGCAGAGAAACTGTTTGCAGACTGCTGAATCCACACACGGGTTTAACTCTGGAAGTTGAGTGCACACATTGACAACCGTTCTGTTAGATAGCTGCGTTTTGGATTTAGAAGCAGATATTTCCCTGTGCTTACTGCTGTTTCTTCCATATGCCGGTAATGGGCTGAAAACGCCTGTTTTGGGACTCTGCAGAGAAAGTGTTTGCAGACTGCTGAATCCACACACGGCTTTAACTCTGGAAGTTGAGTGCACACATTGACAACCGTTCTGTTAGATAGCTGCGTTTTGGATTTAGAAGCAGATATTTCCCTGTGCTTACTGCTGTTTCTTCCATATGCCGGTAATGGGCTGAAAACGCCTGTTTTGGGACTCTGCAGAGAAAGTCTCTGCAGACTGCTGAATCCACACACGGGTTTAACTCTGGAAGTTGAGTGCACACATTGACAACCGTTCTGTTAGATAGCTGCGTTTTGGATTTAGAAGCAGATATTTCCCTGTGCTTACTGCTGTTTCTTCCATATGCCGGTAATGGGCTGAAAACGCCTGTTTTGGGACTCTGCAGAGAAAGTCTCTGCAGACTGCTGAATCCACACACGGGTTTAACTCTGGAAGTTGAGTGCACACATTGACAACCGTTCTGTTAGATAGCTGCGTTTTGGATTTAGAAGCAGATATTTCCCTGTGCTTACTGCTGTTTCTTCCATATGCCGGTAATGGGCTGAAAACGCCTGTTTTGGGACTCTGCAGAGAAAGTCTCTGCAGACTGCTGAATCCACACACGGGTTTAACTCTGGAAGTTGAGTGCACACATTGACAACCGTTCTGTTAGATAGCTGCGTTTTTGATTTAGAAGCAGATATTTCCCTGTGCTTACTGCTGTTTCTTCCATATGCCGGTAATGGGCTGAAAACGCCTGTTTTGGGACTCTGCAGAGAAAGTGTTTGCAGACTGCTGAATCCACACACGGGTTTAACTCTGGAAGTTGAGTGCACACATTGACAACCGTTCTGTTAGATAGCTGCGTTTTGGATTTAGAAGCAGATATTTCCCTGTGCTTACTGCTGTTTCTTCCATATGCCGGTAATGGGCTGAAAACGCCTGTTTTGGGACTCTGCAGAGAAAGTGTTTGCAGACTGCTGAATCCACACACGGGTTTAACTCTGGAAGTTGAGTGCACACATTGACAACCGTTCTGTTAGATAGCTGCGTTTTGGATTTAGAAGCAGATATTTCCCTGTGCTTACTGCTGTTTCTTCCATATGCCGGTAATGGGCTGAAAACGCCTGTTTTGGGACTCTGCAGAGAAAGTCTCTGCAGACTGCTGAATCCACACACGGGTTTAACTCTGGAAGTTGAGTGCACACATTGACAACCGTTCTGTTAGATAGCTGCGTTTTGGATATAGAAGCAGATATTTCCCTGTGCTTACTGCTGTTTCTTCCATATGCCGGTAATGGGCTGAAAACGCCTGTTTTGGGACTCTGCAGAGAAAGTCTCTGCAGACTGCTGAATCCACACACGGGTTTAACTCTGGAAGTTGAGTGCACACATTGACAACCGTTCTGTTAGATAGCTGCGTTTTGGATTTAGAAGCAGATATTTCCCTGTGCTTACTGCTGTTTCTTCCATATGCCGGTAATGGGCTGAAAACGCCTGTTTTGGGACTCTGCAGAGAAAGTGTTTGCAGACTGCTGAATCCACACACGGCTTTAACTCTGGAAGTTGAGTGCACACATTGACAACCGTTCTGTTAGATAGCTGCGTTTTGGATTTAGAAGCAGATATTTCCCTGTGCTTACTGCTGCTTCTTCCATATGCCGGTAATGGGCTGAAAACGCCTGTTTTTGGACTCGGCAGAGAAAGTGTTTGCAGACTGCTGAATCCACACACGGGTTTAACTCTGGAAGTTGAGTGCACACATTGACAACCGTTCTGTTAGATAGCTGCGTTTTGGATTTAGAAGCAGATATTTCCCTGTGCTTACTGCTGTTTCTTCCATATGCCGGTAATGGGCTGAAAACGCCTGTTTTGGGACTCTGCAGAGAAAGTGTTTGCAGACTGCTGAATCCACACACGGGTTTAACTCTGGAAGTTGAGTGCACACATTGACAACCGTTCTGTTAGATAGCTGCGTTTTGGATTTAGAAGCAGATATTTCCCTGTGCTTACTGCTGTTTCTTCCATATGCCGGTAATGGGCTGAAAACGCCTGTTTTGGGACTCTGCAGAGAAAGTGTTTGCAGACTGCTGAATCCACACACGGGTTTAACTCTGGAAGCTGAGTGCACACATTGACAACCGTTCTGTTAGATAGCTGCGTTTTGGATTTAGAAGCAGATATTTCCCTGTGCTTACTGCTGTTTCTTCCATATGCCGGTAATGGGCTGAAAACGCCTGTTTTGGGACTCTGCAGAGAAAGTCTCTGCAGGCTGCTGAATCCACACACGGGTTTAACTCTGGAAGTTGAGTGCACACATTGACAACCGTTCTGTTAGATAGCTGCGTTTTGGATTTAGAAGCAGATATTTCCCTGTGCTTACTGCTGTTTCTTCCATATGCCGGTAATGGGCTGAAAACGCCTGTTTTGGGACTCTGCAGAGAAAGTCTCTGCAGACTGCTGAATCCACACACGGGTTTAACTCTGGAAGTTGAGTGCACACATTGACAACCGTTCTGTTAGATAGCTGCGTTTTGGATTTAGAAGCAGATATTTCCCTGTGCTTACTGCTGCTTCTTCCATATGCCGGTAATGGGCTGAAAACGCCTGTTTTGGGACTCGGCAGAGAAAGTGTTTGCAGACTGCTGAATCCACACACGGGTTTAACTCTGGAAGTTGAGTGCACACATTGACAACCGTTCTGTTAGATAGCTGCGTTTTGGATTTAGAAGCAGATATTTCCCTGTGCTTACTGCTGTGTCTTCCATATGCCGGTAATGGGCTGAAAACGCCTGTTTTGGACTCTGCAGAGAACGTGTTTGCAGACTGCTGAATCCACACACGGGTTTAACTCTGGAGGTTGAGTGCACACATTGACAACCGTTCTGTTAGATAGCTGCGTTTTGGATTTAGAAGCAGATATTTCCCTGTGCTTACTGCTGTTTCTTCCATATGCCGGTAATGGGCTGAAAACGCCTGTTTTGTGACTCTGCAGAGAAAGTGTTTGCAGACTGCTGAATCCACACACGGGTTTAACTCTGGAAGTTGAGTGCACACATTGACAACCATTCTGTTAGATAGCTGCGTTTTGGATTTAGAAGCAGATATTTCCCTGTGCTTACTGCTGTTTCTTCCATATGCCGGTAATGGGCGGAAAACGCCTGTTTTGGGACTCTGCAGAAAAAGTGTTTGCAGACTGCTGAATCCACACACGGGTTTAACTCTGGAAGTTGAGTGCACACATTGACAACCGTTCTGTTAGATAGCTGCGTATTGGATTTAGAAGCAGATATTTCCCTGTGCTTACTGCTGCTTCTTCCATATGCCGGTAATGGGCTGAAAACGCCTGTTTTGGGACTCTGCAGAGAAAGTGTTTGCAGACTGCTGAATCCACACACGGGTTTAACTCTGGAAGTTGAGTGCACACATTGACAACCGTTCTGTTAGATAGCTGCGTTTTGGATTTAGAAGCAGATATTTCCCTGTGCTTACTGCTGTTTCTTCCATATGCCGGTAATGGGCTGAAAACGCCTGTTTTGGGACTCTGCAGAGAAAGTGTTTGCAGACTGCTGAATCCACACACGGGTTTAACTCTGGAAGTTGAGTGCACACATTGACAACCGTTCTGTTAGATAGCTGCGTTTTGGATTTAGAAGCAGATATTTCCCTGTGCTTACTGCTGTTTCTTCCATATGCCGGTAATGGGCTGAAAACGCCTGTTTTGGGACTCTGCAGAGAAAGTCTCTGCAGGCTGCTGAATCCACACACGGGTTTAACTCTGGAAGTTGAGTGCACACATTGACAACCGTTCTGTTAGATAGCTGCGTTTTGGATTTAGAAGCAGATATTTCCCTGTGCTTACTGCTGTTTCTTCCATATGCCGGTAATGGGCTGAAAACGCCTGTTTTGGGACTCTGCAGAGAAAGTGTTTGCAGACTGCTGAATCCACACACGGGTTTAACTCTGGAAGTTGAGTGCACACATTGACAACCGTTCTGTTAGATAGCTGCGTTTTGGATTTAGAAGCAGATATTTCCCTGTGCTTACTGCTGTTTCTTCCATATGCCGGTAATGGGCTGAAAACGCCTGTTTTGGGACTCTGCAGAGAAAGTGTTTGCAGACTGCTGAATCCACACACGGGTTTAACTCTGGAAGTTGAGTGCACACATTGACAACCGTTCTGTTAGATAGCTGCGTTTTGGATTTAGAAGCAGATATTTCCCTGTGCTTACTGCTGTTTCTTCCATATGTCGGTAATGGGCTGAAAACGCCTGTTTTGGGACTCTGCAGCGAAAGTGTTTGCAGACTGCTGAATCCACACACGGGTTTAACTCTGGAAGTTGAGTGCACACATTGACAACCGTTCTGTTAGATAGCTGCGTTTTGGATTTAGAAGCAGATATTTCCCTGTGCTTACTGCTGTGTCTTCCATATGCCGGTAATGGGCTGAAAACGCCTGTTTTGGGACTCTGCAGAGAAAGTGTTTGCAGACTGCTGAATCCACACACGGGTTTAACTCTGGAAGTTGAGTGCACACATTGACAACCGTTCTGTTAGATAGCTGCGTTTTGGATTTAGAAGCAGATATTTCCCTGTGCTTACTGCTGTTTCTTCCATATGCTGGTAATGGGCTGAAAACGCCTGTTTTGGGACTCTGCAGAGAAAGTCTCTGCAGACTGCTGAATCCACACACGGGTTTAACTCTGGAAGTTGAGTGCACACATTGACAACCGTTCTGTTAGATAGCTGCGTTTTGGATTTAGAAGCAGATATTTCCCTGTGCTTACTGCTGCTTCTTCCATATGCCGGTAATGGGCTGAAAACGCCTGTTTTGGGACTCTGCAGAGAAAGTGTTTGCAGACTGCTGAATCCACACACGGGTTTAACTCTGGAAGTTGAGTGCACACATTGACAACCGTTCTGTTAGATAGCTGCGTTTTGGATTTAGAAGCAGATATTTCCCTGTGCTTACTGCTGTTTCTTCCATATGCCGGTAATGGGCTGAAAACGCCTGTTTTGGGACTCTGCAGAGAAAGTGTTTGCAGACTGCTGAATCCACACACGGGTTTAACTCTGGAAGTTGAGTGCACACATTGACAACCGTTCTGTTAGATAGCTGCGTTTTGGATTTAGAAGCAGATATTTCCCTGTGCTTACTGCTGTTTCTTCCATATGCCGGTAATGGGCTGAAAACGCCTGTTTTGGGACTCTGCAGAGAAAGTCTCTGCAGACTGCTGAATCCACACACGGGTTTAACTCTGGAAGTTGAGTGCACACATTGACAACCGTTCTGTTAGATAGCTGCGTTTTGGATTTAGAAGCAGATATTTCCCTGTGCTTACTGCTGTTTCTTCCATATGCCGGTAATGGGCTGAAAACGCCTGTTTTGGGACTCTGCAGAGAAAGTCTCTGCAGACTGCTGAATCCACACACGGGTTTAACTCTGGAAGTTGAGTGCACACATTGACAACCGTTCTGTTAGATAGCTGCGTTTTGGATTTAGAAGCAGATATTTCCCTGTGCTTACTGCTGTTTCTTCCATATGCCGGTAATGGGCTGAAAACGCCTGTTTTGGGACTCTGCAGAGAAAGTCTCTGCAGGCTGCTGAATCCACACACGGGTTTAACTCTGGAAGTTGAGTGCACACATTGACAACCGTTCTGTTAGATTGCTGCGTTTTGGATTTAGAAGCAGATATTTCCCTGTGCTTACTGCTGTTTCTTCCATATGCCGGTAATGGGCTGAAAACGCCTGTTTTGGGACTCTGCAGAGAAAGTGTTTGCAGACTGCTGAATCCACACACGGGTTTAACTCTGGAAGTTGAGTGCACACATTGACAACCGTTCTGTTAGATAGCTGGGTTTTGGATTTAGAAGCAGATATTTCCCTGTGCTTACTGCTGTTTCTTCCATATGCCGGTAATGGGCTGAAAACGCCTGTTTTGGGACTCTGCAGAGAAAGTCTCTGCAGGCTGCTGAATCCACACACGGGTTTAACTCTGGAAGTTGAGTGCACACATTGACAACCGTTCTGTTAGATAGCTGCGTTTTGGATTTAGAAGCAGATATTTCCCTGTGCTTACTGCTGCTTCTTCCATATGCCGGTAATGGGCTGAAAACGCCTGTTTTGGGACTCTGCAGAGAAAGTGTTTGCAGACTGCTGAATCCACACACGGGTTTAACTCTGGAAGTTGAGTGCACACATTGACAACCGTTCTGTTAGATAGCTGCGTTTTGGATTTAGAAGCAGATATTTCCCTGTGCTTACTGCTGTTTCTTCCATATGCCGGTAATGGGCTGAAAACGCCTGTTTTGGGACTCTGCAGAGAAAGTGTTTGCAGACTGCTGAATCCACACACGGGTTTAACTCTGGAAGTTGAGTGCACACATTGACAACCGTTCTGTTAGATAGCTGCGTTTTGGATTTAGAAGCAGATATTTCCCTGTGCTTACTGCTGTTTCTTCCATATGCCGGTAATGGGCTGAAAACGCCTGTTTTGGGACTCTGCAGAGAAAGTCTCTGCAGGCTGCTGAATCCACACACGGGTTTAACTCTGGAAGTTGAGTGCACACATTGACAACCGTTCTGTTAGATAGCTGCGTTTTGGATTTAGAAGCAGATATTTCCCTGTGCTTACTGCTGTTTCTTCCATATGCCGGTAATGGGCTGAAAACGCCTGTTTTGGGACTCTGCAGAGAAAGTCTCTGCAGACTGCTGAATCCACACACGGGTTTAACTCTGGAAGTTGAGTGCACACATTGACAACCGTTCTGTTAGATAGCTGCGTTTTGGATTTAGAAGCAGATATTTCCCTGTGCTTACTGCTGTTTCTTCCATATGCCGGTAATGGGCTGAAAACGCCTGTTTTGGGACTCTGCAGAGAAAGTCTCTGCAGGCTGCTGAATCCACACACGGGTTTAACTCTGGAAGTTGAGTGCACACATTGACAACCGTTCTGTTAGATAGCTGCGTTTTGGATTTAGAAGCAGATATTTCCCTGTGCTTACTGCTGTTTCTTCCATATGTCGGTAATGGGCTGAAAACGCCTGTTTTGGGACTCTGCAGCGAAAGTGTTTGCAGACTGCTGAATCCACACACGGGTTTAACTCTGGAAGTTGAGTGCACACATTGACAACCGTTCTGTTAGATAGCTGCGTTTTGGATTTAGAAGCAGATATTTCCCTGTGCTTACTGCTGTGTCTTCCATATGCCGGTAATGGGCTGAAAACGCCTGTTTTGGGACTCTGCAGAGAAAGTCTCTGCAGACTGCTGAATCCACACACGGGTTTAACTCTGGAAGTTGAGTGCACACATTGACAACCGTTCTGTTAGATAGCTGCGTTTTGGATTTAGAAGCAGATATTTCCCTGTGCTTACTGCTGTTTCTTCCATATGCCGGTAATGGGCTGAAAACGCCTGTTTTGGGACTCTGCAGAGAAAGTCTCTGCAGACTGCTGAATCCACACACGGGTTTAACTCTGGAAGTTGAGTGCACACATTGACAACCGTTCTGTTAGATAGCTGCGTTTTGGATTTAGAAGCAGATATTTCCCTGTGCTTACTACTGCTTCTTCCATATGCCGGTAATGGGCTGAAAACGCCTGTTTTGGGACTCTGCAGAGAAAGTGTTTGCAGACTGCTGAATCCACACACGGGTTTAACTCTGGAAGTTGAGTGCACACATTGACAACCGTTCTGTTAGATAGCTGCGTTTTGGATTTAGAAGCAGATATTTCCCTGTGCTTACTGCTGTTTCTTCCATATGCCGGTAATGGGCTGAAAACGCCTGTTTTGGGACTCTGCAGAGAAAGTCTCTGCAGACTGCTGAATCCACACACGGGTTTAACTCTGGAAGTTGAGTGCACACATTGACAACCGTTCTGTTAGATAGCTGCGTTTTGGATTTAGAAGCAGATATTTCCCTGTGCTTACTGCTGTTTCTTCCATATGCCGGTAATGGGCTGAAAACGCCTGTTTTGGGACTCTGCAGAGAAAGTGTTTGCAGACTGCTGAATCCACACACGGCTTTAACTCTGGAAGTTGAGTGCACACATTGACAACCGTTCTGTTAGATAGCTGCGTTTTGGATTTAGAAGCAGATATTTCCCTGTGCTTACTGCTGTTTCTTCCATATGCCGGTAATGGGCTGAAAACGCCTGTTTTGGGACTCTGCAGAGAAAGTCTCTGCAGACTGCTGAATCCACACACGGGTTTAACTCTGGAAGTTGAGTGCACACATTGACAACCGTTCTGTTAGATAGCTGCGTTTTTGATTTAGAAGCAGATATTTCCCTGTGCTTACTGCTGTTTCTTCCATATGCCGGTAATGGGCTGAAAACGCCTGTTTTGGGACTCTGCAGAGAAAGTGTTTGCAGACTGCTGAATCCACACACGGGTTTAACTCTGGAAGTTGAGTGCACACATTGACAACCGTTCTGTTAGATAGCTGCGTTTTGGATTTAGAAGCAGATATTTCCCTGTGCTTACTGCTGTTTCTTCCATATGCCGGTAATGGGCTGAAAACGCCTGTTTTGGGACTCTGCAGAGAAAGTCTCTGCAGACTGCTGAATCCACACACGGGTTTAACTCTGGAAGTTGAGTGCACACATTGACAACCGTTCTGTTAGATAGCTGCGTTTTGGATTTAGAAGCAGATATTTCCCTGTGCTTACTGCTGTTTCTTCCATATGCCGGTAATGGGCTGAAAACTCCTGTTTTGGGACTCTGCAGAGAAAGTGTTTGCAGACTGCTGAATCCACACACGGGTTTAACTCTGGAAGTTGAGTGCACACATTGACAACCGTTCTGTTAGATAGCTGCGTTTTGGATTTAGAAGCAGATATTTCCCTGTGCTTACTGCTGTTTCTTCCATATGCCGGTAATGGGCTGAAAACGCCTGTTTTGGGACTCTGCAGAGAAAGTGTTTGCAGACTGCTGAATCCACACACGGGTTTAACTCTGGAAGTTGAGTGCACACATTGACAACCGTTCTGTTAGATAGCTGCGTTTTGGATTTAGAAGCAGATATTTCCCTGTGCTTACTGCTGTTTCTTCCATATGCCGGTAATGGGCTGAAAACGCCTGTTTTGGGACTCTGCAGAGAAAGTCTCTGCAGACTGCTGAATCCACACACGGGTTTAACTCTGGAAGTTGAGTGCACACATTGACAACCGTTCTGTTAGATAGCTGCGTTTTGGATTTAGAAGCAGATATTTCCCTGTGCTTACTGCTGTTTCTTCCATATGCCGGTAATGGGCTGAAAACGCCTGTTTTGGGACTCTGCAGAGAAAGTCTCTGCAGACTGCTGAATCCACACACGGGTTTAACTCTGGAAGTTGAGTGCACACATTGACAACCGTTCTGTTAGATAGCTGCGTTTTGGATTTAGAAGCAGATATTTCCCTGTGCTTACTGCTGTTTCTTCCATATGCCGGTAATGGGCTGAAAACGCCTGTTTTGGGACTCTGCAGAGAAAGTGTTTGCAGACTGCTGAATCCACACACGGGTTTAACTCTGGAAGTTGAGTGCACACATTGACAACCGTTCTGTTAGATAGCTGCGTTTTGGATTTAGAAGCAGATATTTCCCTGTGCTTACTGCTGCTTCTTCCATATGCCGGTAATGGGCTGAAAACGCCTGTTTTTGGACTCGGCAGAGAAAGTGTTTGCAGACTGCTGAATCCACACACGGGTTTAACTCTGGAAGTTGAGTGCACACATTGACAACCGTTCTGTTAGATAGCTGCGTTTTGGATTTAGAAGCAGATATTTCCCTGTGCTTACTGCTGTTTCTTCCATATGCCGGTAATGGGCTGAAAACGCCTGTTTTGGGACTCTGCAGAGAAAGTGTTTGCAGACTGCTGAATCCACACACGGGTTTAACTCTGGAAGTTGAGTGCACACATTGACAACCGTTCTGTTAGATAGCTGCGTTTTGGATTTAGAAGCAGATATTTCCCTGTGCTTACTGCTGTTTCTTCCATATGCCGGTAATGGGCTGAAAACGCCTGTTTTGGGACTCTGCAGAGAAAGTGTTTGCAGACTGCTGAATCCACACACGGGTTTAACTCTGGAAGCTGAGTGCACACATTGACAACCGTTCTGTTAGATAGCTGCGTTTTGGATTTAGAAGCAGATATTTCCCTGTGCTTACTGCTGTTTCTTCCATATGCCGGTAATGGGCTGAAAACGCCTGTTTTGGGACTCTGCAGAGAAAGTCTCTGCAGGCTGCTGAATCCACACACGGGTTTAACTCTGGAAGTTGAGTGCACACATTGACAACCGTTCTGTTAGATAGCTGCGTTTTGGATTTAGAAGCAGATATTTCCCTGTGCTTACTGCTGTTTCTTCCATATGCCGGTAATGGGCTGAAAACGCCTGTTTTGGGACTCTGCAGAGAAAGTCTCTGCAGACTGCTGAATCCACACACGGGTTTAACTCTGGAAGTTGAGTGCACACATTGACAACCGTTCTGTTAGATAGCTGCGTTTTGGATTTAGAAGCAGATATTTCCCTGTGCTTACTGCTGCTTCTTCCATATGCCGGTAATGGGCTGAAAACGCCTGTTTTGGGACTCGGCAGAGAAAGTGTTTGCAGACTGCTGAATCCACACACGGGTTTAACTCTGGAAGTTGAGTGCACACATTGACAACCGTTCTGTTAGATAGCTGCGTTTTGGATTTAGAAGCAGATATTTCCCTGTGCTTACTGCTGTGTCTTCCATATGCCGGTAATGGGCTGAAAACGCCTGTTTTGGACTCTGCAGAGAACGTGTTTGCAGACTGCTGAATCCACACACGGGTTTAACTCTGGAGGTTGAGTGCACACATTGACAACCGTTCTGTTAGATAGCTGCGTTTTGGATTTAGAAGCAGATATTTCCCTGTGCTTACTGCTGTTTCTTCCATATGCCGGTAATGGGCTGAAAACGCCTGTTTTGTGACTCTGCAGAGAAAGTGTTTGCAGACTGCTGAATCCACACACGGGTTTAACTCTGGAAGTTGAGTGCACACATTGACAACCATTCTGTTAGATAGCTGCGTTTTGGATTTAGAAGCAGATATTTCCCTGTGCTTACTGCCGTTTCTTCCATATGCCGGTAATGGGCTGAAAACGCCTGTTTTGGGACTCTGCAGAAAAAGTGTTTGCAGACTGCTGAATCCACACACGGGTTTAACTCTGGAAGTTGAGTGCACACATTGACAACCGTTCTGTTAGATAGCTGCGTTTTGGATTTAGAAGCAGATATTTCCCTGTGCTTACTGCTGCTTCTTCCATATGCCGGTAATGGGCTGAAAACGCCTGTTTTGGGACTCTGCAGAGAAAGTGTTTGCAGACTGCTGAATCCACACACGGGTTTAACTCTGGAAGTTGAGTGCACACATTGACAACCGTTCTGTTAGATAGCTGCGTTTTGGATTTAGAAGCAGATATTTCCCTGTGCTTACTGCTGTTTCTTCCATATGCCGGTAATGGGCTGAAAACGCCTGTTTTGGGACTCTGCAGAGAAAGTGTTTGCAGACTGCTGAATCCACACACGGGTTTAACTCTGGAAGTTGAGTGCACACATTGACAACCGTTCTGTTAGATAGCTGCGTTTTGGATTTAGAAGCAGATATTTCCCTGTGCTTACTGCTGTTTCTTCCATATGCCGGTAATGGGCTGAAAACGCCTGTTTTGGGACTCTGCAGAGAAAGTCTCTGCAGGCTGCTGAATCCACACACGGGTTTAACTCTGGAAGTTGAGTGCACACATTGACAACCGTTCTGTTAGATAGCTGCGTTTTGGATTTAGAAGCAGATATTTCCCTGTGCTTACTGCTGTTTCTTCCATATGCCGGTAATGGGCTGAAAACGCCTGTTTTGGGACTCTGCAGAGAAAGTGTTTGCAGACCGCTGAATCCACACACGGGTTTAACTCTGGAAGTTGAGTGCACACATTGACAACCGTTCTGTTAGATAGCTGCGTTTTGGATTTAGAAGCAGATATTTCCCTGTGCTTACTGCTGTTTCTTCCATATGCCGGTAATGGGCTGAAAACGCCTGTTTTGGGACTCTGCAGAGAAAGTCTCTGCAGGCTGCTGAATCCACACACGGGTTTAACTCTGGAAGTTGAGTGCACACATTGACAACCGTTCTGTTAGATAGCTGCGTTTTGGATTTAGAAGCAGATATTTCCCTGTGCTTACTGCTGTTTCTTCCATATGTCGGTAATGGGCTGAAAACGCCTGTTTTGGGACTCTGCAGCGAAAGTGTTTGCAGACTGCTGAATCCACACACGGGTTTAACTCTGGAAGTTGAGTGCACACATTGACAACCGTTCTGTTAGATAGCTGCGTTTTGGATTTAGAAGCAGATATTTCCCTGTGCTTACTGCTGTGTCTTCCATATGCCGGTAATGGGCTGAAAACGCCTGTTTTGGGACTCTGCAGAGAAAGTGTTTGCAGACTGCTGAATCCACACACGGGTTTAACTCTGGAAGTTGAGTGCACACATTGACAACCGTTCTGTTAGATAGCTGCGTTTTGGATTTAGAAGCAGATATTTCCCTGTGCTTACTGCTGTTTCTTCCATATGCTGGTAATGGGCTGAAAACGCCTGTTTTGGGACTCTGCAGAGAAAGTCTCTGCAGACTGCTGAATCCACACACGGGTTTAACTCTGGAAGTTGAGTGCACACATTGACAACCGTTCTGTTAGATAGCTGCGTTTTGGATTTAGAAGCAGATATTTCCCTGTGCTTACTGCTGCTTCTTCCATATGCCGGTAATGGGCTGAAAACGCCTGTTTTGGGACTCTGCAGAGAAAGTGTTTGCAGACTGCTGAATCCACACACGGGTTTAACTCTGGAAGTTGAGTGCACACATTGACAACCGTTCTGTTAGATAGCTGCGTTTTGGATTTAGAAGCAGATATTTCCCTGTGCTTACTGCTGTTTCTTCCATATGCCGGTAATGGGCTGAAAACGCCTGTTTTGGGACTCTGCAGAGAAAGTGTTTGCAGACTGCTGAATCCACACACGGGTTTAACTCTGGAAGTTGAGTGCACACATTGACAACCGTTCTGTTAGATAGCTGCGTTTTGGATTTAGAAGCAGATATTTCCCTGTGCTTACTGCTGTTTCTTCCATATGCCGGTAATGGGCTGAAAACGCCTGTTTTGGGACTCTGCAGAGAAAGTCTCTGCAGACTGCTGAATCCACACACGGGTTTAACTCTGGAAGTTGAGTGCACACATTGACAACCGTTCTGTTAGATAGCTGCGTTTTGGATTTAGAAGCAGATATTTCCCTGTGCTTACTGCTGTTTCTTCCATATGCCGGTAATGGGCTGAAAACGCCTGTTTTGGGACTCTGCAGAGAAAGTCTCTGCAGACTGCTGAATCCACACACGGGTTTAACTCTGGAAGTTGAGTGCACACATTGACAACCGTTCTGTTAGATAGCTGCGTTTTGGATTTAGAAGCAGATATTTCCCTGTGCTTACTGCTGCTTCTTCCATATGCCGGTAATGGGCTGAAAACGCCTGTTTTGGGACTCTGCAGAGAAAGTCTCTGCAGGCTGCTGAATCCACACACGGGTTTAACTCTGGAAGTTGAGTGCACACATTGACAACCGTTCTGTTAGATAGCTGCGTTTTGGATTTAGAAGCAGATATTTCCCTGTGCTTACTGCTGTTTCTTCCATATGCCGGTAATGGGCTGAAAACGCCTGTTTTGGGACTCTGCAGAGAAAGTGTTTGCAGACTGCTGAATCCACACACGGGTTTAACTCTGGAAGTTGAGTGCACACATTGACAACCGTTCTGTTAGATAGCTGGGTTTTGGATTTAGAAGCAGATATCTCCCTGTGCTTACTGCTGTTTCTTCCATATGCCGGTAATGGGCTGAAAACGCCTGTTTTGGGACTCTGCAGAGAAAGTCTCTGCAGGCTGCTGAATCCACACACGGGTTTAACTCTGGAAGTTGAGTGCACACATTGACAACCGTTCTGTTAGATAGCTGCGTTTTGGATTTAGAAGCAGATATTTCCCTGTGCTTACTGCTGCTTCTTCCATATGCCGGTAATGGGCTGAAAACGCCTGTTTTGGGACTCTGCAGAGAAAGTGTTTGCAGACTGCTGAATCCACACACGGGTTTAACTCTGGAAGTTGAGTGCACACATTGACAACCGTTCTGTTAGATAGCTGCGTTTTGGATTTAGAAGCAGATATTTCCCTGTGCTTACTGCTGTTTCTTCCATATGCCGGTAATGGGCTGAAAACGCCTGTTTTGGGACTCTGCAGAGAAAGTGTTTGCAGACTGCTGAATCCACACACGGGTTTAACTCTGGAAGTTGAGTGCACACATTGACAACCGTTCTGTTAGATAGCTGCGTTTTGGATTTAGAAGCAGATATTTCCCTGTGCTTACTGCTGTTTCTTCCATATGCCGGTAATGGGCTGAAAACGCCTGTTTTGGGACTCTGCAGAGAAAGTCTCTGCAGGCTGCTGAATCCACACACGGGTTTAACTCTGGAAGTTGAGTGCACACATTGACAACCGTTCTGTTAGATAGCTGCGTTTTGGATTTAGAAGCAGATATTTCCCTGTGCTTACTGCTGTTTCTTCCATATGCCGGTAATGGGCTGAAAACGCCTGTTTTGGGACTCTGCAGAGAAAGTCTCTGCAGACTGCTGAATCCACACACGGGTTTAACTCTGGAAGTTGAGTGCACACATTGACAACCGTTCTGTTAGATAGCTGCGTTTTGGATTTAGAAGCAGATATTTCCCTGTGCTTACTGCTGTTTCTTCCATATGCCGGTAATGGGCTGAAAACGCCTGTTTTGGGACTCTGCAGAGAAAGTCTCTGCAGGCTGCTGAATCCACACACGGGTTTAACTCTGGAAGTTGAGTGCACACATTGACAACCGTTCTGTTAGATAGCTGCGTTTTGGATTTAGAAGCAGATATTTCCCTGTGCTTACTGCTGTTTCTTCCATATGTCGGTAATGGGCTGAAAACGCCTGTTTTGGGACTCTGCAGCGAAAGTGTTTGCAGACTGCTGAATCCACACACGGGTTTAACTCTGGAAGTTGAGTGCACACATTGACAACCGTTCTGTTAGATAGCTGCGTTTTGGATTTAGAAGCAGATATTTCCCTGTGCTTACTGCTGTGTCTTCCATATGCCGGTAATGGGCTGAAAACGCCTGTTTTGGGACTCTGCAGAGAAAGTCTCTGCAGACTGCTGAATCCACACACGGGTTTAACTCTGGAAGTTGAGTGCACACATTGACAACCGTTCTGTTAGATAGCTGCGTTTTGGATTTAGAAGCAGATATTTCCCTGTGCTTACTGCTGTTTCTTCCATATGCCGGTAATGGGCTGAAAACGCCTGTTTTGGGACTCTGCAGAGAAAGTCTCTGCAGACTGCTGAATCCACACACGGGTTTAACTCTGGAAGTTGAGTGCACACATTGACAACCGTTCTGTTAGATAGCTGCGTTTTGGATTTAGAAGCAGATATTTCCCTGTGCTTACTACTGCTTCTTCCATATGCCGGTAATGGGCTGAAAACGCCTGTTTTGGGACTCTGCAGAGAAAGTGTTTGCAGACTGCTGAATCCACACACGGGTTTAACTCTGGAAGTTGAGTGCACACATTGACAACCGTTCTGTTAGATAGCTGCGTTTTGGATTTAGAAGCAGATATTTCCCTGTGCTTACTGCTGTTTCTTCCATATGCCGGTAATGGGCTGAAAACGCCTGTTTTGGGACTCTGCAGAGAAAGTCTCTGCAGACTGCTGAATCCACACACGGGTTTAACTCTGGAAGTTGAGTGCACACATTGACAACCGTTCTGTTAGATAGCTGCGTTTTGGATTTAGAAGCAGATATTTCCCTGTGCTTACTGCTGTTTCTTCCATATGCCGGTAATGGGCTGAAAACGCCTGTTTTGGGACTCTGCAGAGAAAGTGTTTGCAGACTGCTGAATCCACACACGGGTTTAACTCTGGAAGTTGAGTGCACACATTGACAACCGTTCTGTTAGATAGCTGCGTTTTGGATTTAGAAGCAGATATTTCCCTGTGCTTACTGCTGTTTCTTCCATATGCCGGTAATGGGCTGAAAACGCCTGTTTTGGGACTCTGCAGAGAAAGTCTCTGCAGACTGCTGAATCCACACACGGGTTTAACTCTGGAAGTTGAGTGCACACATTGACAACCGTTCTGTTAGATAGCTGCGTTTTGGATTTAGAAGCAGATATTTCCCTGTGCTTACTGCTGTTTCTTCCATATGCCGGTAATGGGCTGAAAACGCCTGTTTTGGGACTCTGCAGAGAAAGTCTCTGCAGACTGCTGAATCCACACACGGGTTTAACTCTGGAAGTTGAGTGCACACATTGACAACCGTTCTGTTAGATAGCTGCGTTTTGGATTTAGAAGCAGATATTTCCCTGTGCTTACTGCTGTTTCTTCCATATGCCGGTAATGGGCTGAAAACGCCTGTTTTGGGACTCTGCAGAGAAAGTCTCTGCAGACTGCTGAATCCACACACGGGTTTAACTCTGGAAGTTGAGTGCACACATTGACAACCGTTCTGTTAGATAGCTGCGTTTTGGATTTAGAAGCAGATATTTCCCTGTGCTTACTGCTGTTTCTTCCATATGCCGGTAATGGGCTGAAAACGCCTGTTTTGGGACTCTGCAGAGAAAGTCTCTGCAGACTACTGAATCCACACACGGGTTTAACTCTGGAAGTTGGGTGCACACATTGACAACCGTTCTGTTAGATAGCTGCGTTTTGGATTTAGAAGCAGATATTTCCCTGTGCTTACTGCTGTTTCTTCCATATGCCGGTAATGGGCTGAAAACGCCTGTTTTGGGACTCTGCAGAGAAAGTGTTTGCAGACTGCTGAATCCACACACGGGTTTAACTCTGGAAGTTGAGTGCACACATTGACAACCGTTCTGTTAGATAGCTGCGTTTTGGATTTAGAAGCAGATATTTCCCTGTGCTTACTGCTGCTTCTTCCATATGCCGGTAATGGGCTGAAAGCGCCTGTTTTGGGACTCGGCAGAGAAAGTGTTTGTAGACTGCTGAATCCACACACGGGTTTAACTCTGGAAGTTGAGTGCACACATTGACAACCGTTCTGTTAGATAGCTGCGTTTTGGATTTAGAAGCAGATATTTCGCTGTGCTTACTGCTGTGTCTTCCATATGCCGGTAATGGGCTGAAAACGCCTGTTTTGGACTCTGCAGAGAAAGTGTTTGCAGACTGCTGAATCCACACACGGGTTTAACTCTGGAAGTTGAGTGCACACATTGACAACCGTTCTGTTAGATAGCTGCGTTTTGGATTTAGAAGCAGATATTTCCCTGTGCTTACTGCTGTTTCTTCCATATGCCGGTAATGGGCTGAAAACGCCTGTTTTGGGACTCTGCAGAGAAAGTCTCTGCAGACTGCTGAATCCACACACGGGTTTAACTCTGGAAGTTGAGTGCACACATTGACAACCGTTCTGTTAGATAGCTGCGTTTTGGATTTAGAAGCAGATATTTCCCTGTGCTTACTGCTGTTTCTTCCATATGCCGGTAATGGGCTGAAAACGCCTGTTTTGGGACTCTGCAGAGAAAGTCTCTGCAGACTGCTGAATCCACACACGGGTTTAACTCTGGAAGTTGAGTGCACACATTGACAACCGTTCTGTTAGATAGCTGCGTTTTGGATTTAGAAGCAGATATTTCCCTGTGCTTACTGCTGTTTCTTCCATATGCCGGTAATGGGCTGAAAACGCCTGTTTTGGGACTCTGCAGAGAAAGTCTCTGCAGACTGCTGAATCCACACACGGGTTTAACTCTGGAAGTTGAGTGCACACATTGACAACCGTTCTGTTAGATAGCTGCGTTTTGGATTTAGAAGCAGATATTTCCCTGTGCTTACTGCTGTTTCTTCCATATGCCGGTAATGGGCTGAAAACGCCTGTTTTGGGACTCTGCAGAGAAAGTGTTTGCAGACTGCTGAATCCACACACGGCTTTAACTCTGGAAGTTGAGTGCACACATTGACAACCGTTCTGTTAGATAGCTGCGTTTTGGATTTAGAAGCAGATATTTCCCTGTGCTTACTGCTGTTTCTTCCATATGCCGGTAATGGGCTGAAAACGCCTGTTTTGGGACTCTGCAGAGAAAGTCTCTGCAGACTGCTGAATCCACACACGGGTTTAACTCTGGAAGTTGAGTGCACACATTGACAACCGTTCTGTTAGATAGCTGCGTTTTGGATTTAGAAGCAGATATTTCCCTGTGCTTACTGCTGTTTCTTCCATATGCCGGTAATGGGCTGAAAACGCCTGTTTTGGGACTCTGCAGAGAAAGTCTCTGCAGGCTGCTGAATCCACACACGGGTTTAACTCTGGAAGTTGAGTGCACACATTGACAACCGTTCTGTTAGATAGCTGCGTTTTGGATTTAGAAGCAGATATTTCCCTGTGCTTACTGCTGTTTCTTCCATATGCCGGTAATGGGCTGAAAACGCCTGTTTTGTGACTCTGCAGAGAAAGTGTTTGCAGACTGCTGAATCCACACACGGGTTTAACTCTGGAAGTTGAGTGCACACATTGACAACCATTCTGTTAGATAGCTGCGTTTTGGATTTAGAAGCAGATATTTCCCTGTGCTTACTGCTGCTTCTTCCATATGCCGGTAATGGGCTGAAAACGCCTGTTTTGGGACTCTGCAGAGAAAGTGTTTGCAGACTGCTGAATCCACACACGGGTTTAACTCTGGAAGTTGAGTGCACACATTGACAACCGTTCTGTTAGATAGCTGCGTTTTGGATTTAGAAGCAGATATTTCCCTGTGCTTACTGCTGCTTCTTCCATATGCCGGTAATGGGCTGAAAACGCCTGTTTTGGGACTCTGCAGAGAAAGTGTTTGCAGACTGCTGAATCCACACACGGGTTTAACTCTGGAAGTTGAGTGCACACATTGACAACCGTTCTGTTAGATAGCTGCGTTTTGGATTTAGAAGCAGATATTTCCCTGTGCTTACTGCTGTTTCTTCCATATGCCGGTAATGGGCTGAAAACGCCTGTTTTGGGACTCTGCAGAGAAAGTGTTTGCAGACTGCTGAATCCACACACGGGTTTAACTCTGGAAGTTGAGTGCACACATTGACAACCGTTCTGTTAGATAGCTGCGTTTTGGATTTAGAAGCAGATATTTCCCTGTGCTTACTGCTGTTTCTTCCAAATGCCGGTAATGGGCTGAAAACGCCTGTTTTGGGACTCTGCAGAGAAAGTCTCTGCAGGCTGCTGAATCCACACACGGGTTTAACTCTGGAAGTTGAGTGCACACATTGACAACCGTTCTGTTAGATAGCTGCGTTTTGGATTTAGAAGCAGATATTTCCCTGTGCTTACTGCTGCTTCTTCCATATGCCGGTAATGGGCTGAAAACGCCTGTTTTGGGACTCTGCAGAGAAAGTGTTTGCAGACTGCTGAATCCACACACGGGTTTAACTCTGGAAGTTGAGTGCACACATTGACAACCGTTCTGTTAGATAGCTGCGTTTTGGATTTAGAAGCAGATATTTCCCTGTGCTTACTGCTGTTTCTTCCATATGCCGGTAATGGGCTGAAAACGCCTGTTTTGGGACTCTGCAGAGAAAGTCTCTGCAGGCTGCTGAATCCACACACGGGTTTAACTCTGGAAGTTGAGTGCACACATTGACAACCGTTCTGTTAGATAGCTGCGTTTTGGATTTAGAAGCAGATATTTCCCTGTGCTTACTGCTGTTTCTTCCATATGCCGGTAATGGGCTGAAAACGCCTGTTTTGGGACTCTGCAGAGAAAGTGTTTGCAGACTGCTGAATCCACACACGGGTTTAACTCTGGAAGTTGAGTGCACACATTGACAACCGTTCTGTTAGATAGCTGCGTTTTGGATTTAGAAGCAGATATTTCCCTGTGCTTACTGCTGTGTCTTCCATATGCCGGTAATGGGCTGAAAACGCCTGTTTTGGGACTCTGCAGAGAAAGTGTTTGCAGACTGCTGAATCCACACACGGGTTTAACTCTGGAAGTTGAGTGCACACATTGACAACCGTTCTGTTAGATAGCTGCGTTTTGGATTTAGAAGCAGATATTTCCCTGTGCTTACTGCTGTTTCTTCCATATGCCGGTAATGGGCTGAAAACGCCTGTTTTGGGACTCTGCAGAGAAAGTCTCTGCAGACTGCTGAATCCACACACGGGTTTAACTCTGGAAGTTGAGTGCACACATTGACAACCGTTCTGTTAGATAGCTGCGTTTTGGATTTAGAAGCAGATATTTCCCTGTGCTTACTGCTGCTTCTTCCATATGCCGGTAATGGGCTGAAAACGCCTGTTTTGGGACTCTGCAGAGAAAGTGTTTGCAGACTGCTGAATCCACACACGGGTTTAACTCTGGAAGTTGAGTGCACACATTGACAACCGTTCTGTTAGATAGCTGCGTTTTGGATTTAGAAGCAGATATTTCCCTGTGCTTACTGCTGTTTCTTCCATATGCCGGTAATGGGCTGAAAACGCCTGTTTTGGGACTCTGCAGAGAAAGTGTTTGCAGACTGCTGAATCCACACACGGGTTTAACTCTGGAAGTTGAGTGCACACATTGACAACCGTTCTGTTAGATAGCTGCGTTTTGGATTTAGAAGCAGATATTTCCCTGTGCTTACTGCTGTTTCTTCCATATGCCGGTAATGGGCTGAAAACGCCTGTTTTGGGACTCTGCAGAGAAAGTCTCTGCAGACTGCTGAATCCACACACGGGTTTAACTCTGGAAGTTGAGTGCACACATTGACAACCGTTCTGTTAGATAGCTGCGTTTTGGATTTAGAAGCAGATATTTCCCTGTGCTTACTGCTGTTTCTTCCATATGCCGGTAATGGGCTGAAAACGCCTGTTTTGGGACTCTGCAGAGAAAGTCTCTGCAGACTGCTGAATCCACACACGGGTTTAACTCTGGAAGTTGAGTGCACACATTGACAACCGTTCTGTTAGATAGCTGCGTTTTGGATTTAGAAGCAGATATTTCCCTGTGCTTACTGCTGTTTCTTCCATATGCCGGTAATGGGCTGAAAACGCCTGTTTTGGGACTCTGCAGAGAAAGTGTTTGCAGACTGCTGAATCCACACACGGGTTTAACTCTGGAAGTTGAGTGCACACATTGACAACCGTTCTGTTAGATAGCTGCGTTTTGGATTTAGAAGCAGATATTTCCCTGTGCTTACTGCTGTTTCTTCCATATGCCGGTAATGGGCTGAAAACGCCTGTTTTGGGACTCTGCAGAGAAAGTCTCTGCAGACTGCTGAATCCACACACGGGTTTAACTCTGGAAGTTGAGTGCACACATTGACAACCGTTCTGTTAGATAGCTGCGTTTTGGATTTAGAAGCAGATATTTCCCTGTGCTTACTGCTGTTTCTTCCATATGCCGGTAATGGGCTGAAAACGCCTGTTTTGGGACTCTGCAGAGAAAGTCTCTGCAGACTGCTGAATCCACACACGGGTTTAACTCTGGAAGTTGAGTGCACACATTGACAACCGTTCTGTTAGATAGCTGCGTTTTGGATTTAGAAGCAGATATTTCCCTGTGCTTACTGCTGTTTCTTCCATATGCCGGTAATGGGCTGAAAACGCCTGTTTTGGGACTCTGCAGAGAAAGTCTCTGCAGACTGCTGAATCCACACACGGGTTTAACTCTGGAAGTTGAGTGCACACATTGACAACCGTTCTGTTAGATAGCTGCGTTTTGGATTTAGAAGCAGATATTTCCCTGTGCTTACTGCTGTTTCTTCCATATGCCGGTAATGGGCTGAAAACGCCTGTTTTGGGACTCTGCAGAGAAAGTCTCTGCAGACTGCTGAATCCACACACGGGTTTAACTCTGGAAGTTGGGTGCACACATTGACAACCGTTCTGTTAGATAGCTGCGTTTTGGATTTAGAAGCAGATATTTCCCTGTGCTTACTGCTGTTTCTTCCATATGCCGGTAATGGGCTGAAAACGCCTGTTTTGGGACTCTGCAGAGAAAGTGTTTGCAGACTGCTGAATCCACACACGGGTTTAACTCTGGAAGTTGAGTGCACACATTGACAACCGTTCTGTTAGATAGCTGCGTTTTGGATTTAGAAGCAGATATTTCCCTGTGCTTACTGCTGTTTCTTCCATATGCCGGTAATGGGCTGAAAACGCCTGTTTTGGGACTCTGCAGAGAAAGTGTTTGCAGACTGCTGAATCCACACACGGGTTTAACTCTGGAAGTTGAGTGCACACATTGACAACCGTTCTGTTAGATAGCTGCGTTTTGGATTTAGAAGCAGATATTTCCCTGTGCTTACTGCTGTTTCTTCCATATGCCGGTAATGGGCTGAAAACGCCTGTTTTGGGACTCTGCAGAGAAAGTCTCTGCAGACTGCTGAATCCACACACGGGTTTAACTCTGGAAGTTGAGTGCACACATTGACAACCGTTCTGTTAGATAGCTGCGTTTTGGATTTAGAAGCAGATATTTCCCTGTGCTTACTGCTGTTTCTTCCATATGCCGGTAATGGGCTGAAAACGCCTGTTTTGGGACTCTGCAGAGAAAGTGTTTGCAGACTGCTGAATCCACACACGGGTTTAACTCTGGAAGTTGAGTGCACACATTGACAACCGTTCTGTTAGATAGCTGCGTTTTGGATTTAGAAGCAGATATTTCCCTGTGCTTACTGCTGCTTCTTCCATATGCCGGTAATGGGCTGAAAACGCCTGTTTTGTGACTCTGCAGAGAAAGTGTTTGCAGACTGCTGAATCCACACACGGGTTTAACTCTGGAAGTTGAGTGCACACATTGACAACCATTCTGTTAGATAGCTGCGTTTTGGATTTAGAAGCAGATATTTCCCTGTGCTTACTGCTGCTTCTTCCATATGCCGGTAATGGGCTGAAAACGCCTGTTTTGGGACTCTGCAGAGAAAGTGTTTGCAGACTGCTGAATCCACACACGGGTTTAACTCTGGAAGTTGAGTGCACACATTGACAACCGTTCTGTTAGATAGCTGCGTTTTGGATTTAGAAGCAGATATTTCCCTGTGCTTACTGCTGCTTCTTCCATATGCCGGTAATGGGCTGAAAACGCCTGTTTTGGGACTCTGCAGAGAAAGTGTTTGCAGACTGCTGAATCCACACACGGGTTTAACTCTGGAAGTTGAGTGCACACATTGACAACCGTTCTGTTAGATAGCTGCGTTTTGGATTTAGAAGCAGATATTTCCCTGTGCTTACTGCTGTTTCTTCCATATGCCGGTAATGGGCTGAAAACGCCTGTTTTGGGACTCTGCAGAGAAAGTGTTTGCAGACTGCTGAATCCACACACGGGTTTAACTCTGGAAGTTGAGTGCACACATTGACAACCGTTCTGTTAGATAGCTGCGTTTTGGATTTAGAAGCAGATATTTCCCTGTGCTTACTGCTGTTTCTTCCAAATGCCGGTAATGGGCTGAAAACGCCTGTTTTGGGACTCTGCAGAGAAAGTCTCTGCAGGCTGCTGAATCCACACACGGGTTTAACTCTGGAAGTTGAGTGCACACATTGACAACCGTTCTGTTAGATAGCTGCGTTTTGGATTTAGAAGCAGATATTTCCCTGTGCTTACTGCTGCTTCTTCCATATGCCGGTAATGGGCTGAAAACGCCTGTTTTGGGACTCTGCAGAGAAAGTGTTTGCAGACTGCTGAATCCACACACGGGTTTAACTCTGGAAGTTGAGTGCACACATTGACAACCGTTCTGTTAGATAGCTGCGTTTTGGATTTAGAAGCAGATATTTCCCTGTGCTTACTGCTGTTTCTTCCATATGCCGGTAATGGGCTGAAAACGCCTGTTTTGGGACTCTGCAGAGAAAGTGTTTGCAGACTGCTGAATCCACACACGGGTTTAACTCTGGAAGTTGAGTGCACACATTGACAACCGTTCTGTTAGATAGCTGCGTTTTGGATTTAGAAGCAGATATTTCCCTGTGCTTACTGCTGTTTCTTCCAAATGCCGGTAATGGGCTGAAAACGCCTGTTTTGGGACTCTGCAGAGAAAGTCTCTGCAGGCTGCTGAATCCACACACGGGTTTAACTCTGGAAGTTGAGTGCACACATTGACAACCGTTCTGTTAGATAGCTGCGTTTTGGATTTAGAAGCAGATATTTCCCTGTGCTTACTGCTGCTTCTTCCATATGCCGGTAATGGGCTGAAAACGCCTGTTTTGGGACTCTGCAGAGAAAGTGTTTGCAGACTGCTGAATCCACACACGGGTTTAACTCTGGAAGTTGAGTGCACACATTGACAAACCGTTCTGTTAGATAGCTGCGTTTTGGATTTAGAAGCAGATATTTCCCTGTGCTTACTGCTGTTTCTTCCATATGCCGGTAATGGGCTGAAAACGCCTGTTTTGGGACTCTGCAGAGAAAGTCTCTGCAGGCTGCTGAATCCACACACGGGTTTAACTCTGGAAGTTGAGTGCACACATTGACAACCGTTCTGTTAGATAGCTGCGTTTTGGATTTAGAAGCAGATATTTCCCTGTGCTTACTGCTGTTTCTTCCATATGCCGGTAATGGGCTGAAAACGCCTGTTTTGGGACTCTGCAGAGAAAGTGTTTGCAGACTGCTGAATCCACACACGGGTTTAACTCTGGAAGTTGAGTGCACACATTGACAACCGTTCTGTTAGATAGCTGCGTTTTGGATTTAGAAGCAGATATTTCCCTGTGCTTACTGCTGTGTCTTCCATATGCCGGTAATGGGCTGAAAACGCCTGTTTTGGGACTCTGCAGAGAAAGTGTTTGCAGACTGCTGAATCCACACACGGGTTTAACTCTGGAAGTTGAGTGCACACATTGACAACCGTTCTGTTAGATAGCTGCGTTTTGGATTTAGAAGCAGATATTTCCCTGTGCTTACTGCTGTTTCTTCCATATGCCGGTAATGGGCTGAAAACGCCTGTTTTGGGACTCTGCAGAGGAAAGTCTCTGCAGACTGCTGAATCCACACACGGGTTTAACTCTGGAAGTTGAGTGCACACATTGACAACCGTTCTGTTAGATAGCTGCGTTTTGGATTTAGAAGCAGATATTTCCCTGTGCTTACTGCTGCTTCTTCCATATGCCGGTAATGGGCTGAAAACGCCTGTTTTGGGACTCTGCAGAGAAAGTGTTTGCAGACTGCTGAATCCACACACGGGTTTAACTCTGGAAGTTGAGTGCACACATTGACAACCGTTCTGTTAGATAGCTGCGTTTTGGATTTAGAAGCAGATATTTCCCTGTGCTTACTGCTGTTTCTTCCATATGCCGGTAATGGGCTGAAAACGCCTGTTTTGGGACTCTGCAGAGAAAGTGTTTGCAGACTGCTGAATCCACACACGGGTTTAACTCTGGAAGTTGAGTGCACACATTGACAACCGTTCTGTTAGATAGCTGCGTTTTGGATTTAGAAGCAGATATTTCCCTGTGCTTACTGCTGTTTCTTCCATATGCCGGTAATGGGCTGAAAACGCCTGTTTTGGGACTCTGCAGAGAAAGTCTCTGCAGACTGCTGAATCCACACACGGGTTTAACTCTGGAAGTTGAGTGCACACATTGACAACCGTTCTGTTAGATAGCTGCGTTTTGGATTTAGAAGCAGATATTTCCCTGTGCTTACTGCTGTTTCTTCCATATGCCGGTAATGGGCTGAAAACGCCTGTTTTGGGACTCTGCAGAGAAAGTCTCTGCAGACTGCTGAATCCACACACGGGTTTAACTCTGGAAGTTGAGTGCACACATTGACAACCGTTCTGTTAGATAGCTGCGTTTTGGATTTAGAAGCAGATATTTCCCTGTGCTTACTGCTGTTTCTTCCATATGCCGGTAATGGGCTGAAAACGCCTGTTTTGGGACTCTGCAGAGAAAGTGTTTGCAGACTGCTGAATCCACACACGGGTTTAACTCTGGAAGTTGAGTGCACACATTGACAACCGTTCTGTTAGATAGCTGCGTTTTGGATTTAGAAGCAGATATTTCCCTGTGCTTACTGCTGTTTCTTCCATATGCCGGTAATGGGCTGAAAACGCCTGTTTTGGGACTCTGCAGAGAAAGTCTCTGCAGACTGCTGAATCCACACACGGGTTTAACTCTGGAAGTTGAGTGCACACATTGACAACCGTTCTGTTAGATAGCTGCGTTTTGGATTTAGAAGCAGATATTTCCCTGTGCTTACTGCTGTTTCTTCCATATGCCGGTAATGGGCTGAAAACGCCTGTTTTGGGACTCTGCAGAGAAAGTCTCTGCAGACTGCTGAATCCACACACGGGTTTAACTCTGGAAGTTGAGTGCACACATTGACAACCGTTCTGTTAGATAGCTGCGTTTTGGATTTAGAAGCAGATATTTCCCTGTGCTTACTGCTGTTTCTTCCATATGCCGGTAATGGGCTGAAAACGCCTGTTTTGGGACTCTGCAGAGAAAGTCTCTGCAGACTGCTGAATCCACACACGGGTTTAACTCTGGAAGTTGAGTGCACACATTGACAACCGTTCTGTTAGATAGCTGCGTTTTGGATTTAGAAGCAGATATTTCCCTGTGCTTACTGCTGTTTCTTCCATATGCCGGTAATGGGCTGAAAACGCCTGTTTTGGGACTCTGCAGAGAAAGTCTCTGCAGACTGCTGAATCCACACACGGGTTTAACTCTGGAAGTTGGGTGCACACATTGACAACCGTTCTGTTAGATAGCTGCGTTTTGGATTTAGAAGCAGATATTTCCCTGTGCTTACTGCTGTTTCTTCCATATGCCGGTAATGGGCTGAAAACGCCTGTTTTGGGACTCTGCAGAGAAAGTGTTTGCAGACTGCTGAATCCACACACGGGTTTAACTCTGGAAGTTGAGTGCACACATTGACAACCGTTCTGTTAGATAGCTGCGTTTTGGATTTAGAAGCAGATATTTCCCTGTGCTTACTGCTGTTTCTTCCATATGCCGGTAATGGGCTGAAAACGCCTGTTTTGGGACTCTGCAGAGAAAGTGTTTGCAGACTGCTGAATCCACACACGGGTTTAACTCTGGAAGTTGAGTGCACACATTGACAACCGTTCTGTTAGATAGCTGCGTTTTGGATTTAGAAGCAGATATTTCCCTGTGCTTACTGCTGTTTCTTCCATATGCCGGTAATGGGCTGAAAACGCCTGTTTTGGGACTCTGCAGAGAAAGTCTCTGCAGACTGCTGAATCCACACACGGGTTTAACTCTGGAAGTTGAGTGCACACATTGACAACCGTTCTGTTAGATAGCTGCGTTTTGGATTTAGAAGCAGATATTTCCCTGTGCTTACTGCTGTTTCTTCCATATGCCGGTAATGGGCTGAAAACGCCTGTTTTGGGACTCTGCAGAGAAAGTGTTTGCAGACTGCTGAATCCACACACGGGTTTAACTCTGGAAGTTGAGTGCACACATTGACAACCGTTCTGTTAGATAGCTGCGTTTTGGATTTAGAAGCAGATATTTCCCTGTGCTTACTGCTGCTTCTTCCATATGCCGGTAATGGGCTGAAAACGCCTGTTTTGGGACTCGGCAGAGAAAGTGTTTGCAGACTGCTGAATCCACACACGGGTTTAACTCTGGAAGTTGAGTGCACACATTGACAACCGTTCTGTTAGATAGCTGCGTTTTGGATTTAGAAGCAGATATTTCGCTGTGCTTACTGCTGTGTCTTCCATATGCCGGTAATGGGCTGAAAACGCCTGTTTTGGACTCTGCAGAGAAAGTGTTTGCAGACTGCTGAATCCACACACGGGTTTAACTCTGGAAGTTGAGTGCACACATTGACATCCGTTCTGTTAGATAGCTGCGTTTTGGATTTAGAAGCAGATATTTCCCTGTGCTTACTGCTGTTTCTTCCATATGCCGGTAATGGGCTGAAAACGCCTGTTTTGGGACTCTGCAGAGAAAGTCTCTGCAGACTGCTGAATCCACACACGGGTTTAACTCTGGAAGTTGAGTGCACACATTGACAACCGTTCTGTTAGGTAGCTGCGTTTTGGATTTAGAAGCAGATATTTCCCTGTGCTTACTGCTGTTTCTTCCATATGCCGGTAATGGGCTGAAAACGCCTGTTTTGGGACTCTGCAGAGAAAGTCTCTGCAGACTGCTGAATCCACACACGGGTTTAACTCTGGAAGTTGAGTGCACACATTGACAACCGTTCTGTTAGATAGCTGCGTTTTGGATTTAGAAGCAGATATTTCCCTGTGCTTACTGCTGTTTCTTCCATATGCCGGTAATGGGCTGAAAACGCCTGTTTTGGGACTCTGCAGAGAAAGTCTCTGCAGACTGCTGAATCCACACACGGGTTTAACTCTGGAAGTTGAGTGCACACATTGACAACCGTTCTTTTAGATAGCTTCGTTTTGGATTTAGAAGCAGATATTTCCCTGTGCTTACTGCTGTTTCTTCCATATGCCGGTAATGGGCTGAAAACGCCTGTTTTGGGACTCTGCAGAGAAAGTGTTTGCAGACTGCTGAATCCACACACGGCTTTAACTCTGGAAGTTGAGTGCACACATTGACAACCGTTCTGTTAGATAGCTGCGTTTTGGATTTAGAAGCAGATATTTCCCTGTGCTTACTGCTGTTTCTTCCATATGCCGGTAATGGGCTGAAAACGCCTGTTTTGGGACTCTGCAGAGAAAGTGTTTGCAGACTGGTGAATCCACACACGGGTTTAACTCTGGAAGTTGAGTGCACACATTGACAACCGTTCTGTTAGATAGCTGCGTTTTGGATTTAGAAGCAGATATTTCCCTGTGCTTACTGCTGTTTCTTCCATATGCCGGTAATGGGCTGAAAACGCCTGTTTTGGGACTCTGCAGAGAAAGTCTCTGCAGGCTGCTGAATCCACACACGGGTTTAACTCTGGAAGTTGAGTGCACACATTGACAACCGTTCTGTTAGATAGCTGCGTTTTGGATTTAGAAGCAGATATTTCCCTGTGCTTACTGCTGTTTCTTCCATATGCCGGTAATGGGCTGAAAACGCCTGTTTTGGGACTCTGCAGAGAAAGTGTTTGCAGACTGCTGAATCCACACACGGGTTTAACTCTGGAAGTTGAGTGCACACATTGACAACCGTTCTGTTAGATAGCTGCGTTTTGGATTTAGAAGCAGATATTTCCCTGTGCTTACTGCTGTTTCTTCCATATGCCGGTAATGGGCTGAAAACGCCTGTTTTGGGACTCTGCAGAGAAAGTCTCTGCAGACTGCTGAATCCACACACGGGTTTAACTCTGGAAGTTGAGTGCACACATTGACAACCGTTCTGTTAGATAGCTGCGTTTTGGATTTAGAAGCAGATATTTCCCTGTGCTTACTGCTGTTTCTTCCATATGCCGGTAATGGGCTGAAAACGCCTGTTTTGGGACTCTGCAGAGAAAGTGTTTGCAGACTGCTGAATCCACACACGGGTTTAACTCTGGAAGTTGAGTGCACACATTGACAACCGTTCTGTTAGATAGCTGCGTATTGGATTTAGAAGCAGATATTTCCCTGTGCTTACTGCTGTTTCTTCCATATGCCGGTAATGGGCTGAAAACGCCTGTTTTGGGACTCTGCAGAGAAAGTGTTTGCAGACTGCTGAATCCACACACGGGTTTAACTCTGGAAGTTGAGTGCACACATTGACAACCGTTCTGTTAGATAGCTGCGTTTTGGATTTAGAAGCAGATATTTCCCTGTGCTTATGCTGTTTCTTCCATATGCCGGTAATGGGCTGAAAACGCCTGTTTTGGGACTCTGCAGAGAAAGTCTCTGCAGGCTGCTGAATCCACACACGGGTTTAACTCTGGAAGTTGAGTGCACACATTGACAACCGTTCTGTTAGATAGCTGCGTTTTGGATTTAGAAGCAGATATTTCCCTGTGCTTACTGCTGTTTCTTCCATATGCCGGTAATGGGCTGAAAACGCCTGTTTTGGGACTCTGCAGAGAAAGTCTCTGCAGACTGCTGAATCCACACACGGGTTTAACTCTGGAAGTTGAGTGCACACATTGACAACCGTTCTGTTAGATAGCTGCGTTTTGGATTTAGAAGCAGATATTTCCCTGTGCTTACTGCTGTGTCTTCCATATGCCGGTAATGGGCTGAAAACGCCTGTTTTGGGACTCTGCAGAGAAAGTGTTTGCAGACTGCTGAATCCACACACGGGTTTAACTCTGGAAGTTGAGTGCACACATTGACAACCGTTCTGTTAGATAGCTGCGTTTTGGATTTAGAAGCAGATATTTCCCTGTGCTTACTGCTGTTTCTTCCATATGCCGGTAGTGGGCTGAAAACGCCTGTTTTGGGACTCTGCAGAGAAAGTCTCTGCAGGCTGCTGAATCCACACACGGGTTTAACTCTGGAAGTTGAGTGCACACATTGACAACCGTTCTGTTAGATAGCTGCGTTTTGGATTTAGAAGCAGATATTTCCCTGTGCTTACTGCTGTTTCTTCCATATGCCGGTAATGGGCTGAAAACGCCTGTTTTGGGACTCTGCAGAGAAAGTGTTTGCAGACTGCTGAATCCACACACGGCTTTAACTCTGGAAGTTGAGTGCACACATTGACAACCGTTCTGTTAGATAGCTGCGTTTTGGATTTAGAAGCAGATATTTCCCTGTGCTTACTGCTGTTTCTTCCATATGCCGGTAATGGGCTGAAAACGCCTGTTTTGGGACTCTGCAGAGAAAGTGTTTGCAGACTGCTGAATCCACACACGGGTTTAACTCTGGAAGTTGAGTGCACACATTGACAACCGTTCTGTTAGATAGCTGCGTTTTGGATTTAGAAGCAGATATTTCCCTGTGCTTACTGCTGTTTCTTCCATATGCCGGTAACGGGCTGAAAACGCCTGTTTTGGGACTCTGCAGAGAAAGTCTCTGCAGACTGCTGAATCCACACACGGGTTTAACTCTGGAAGTTGAGTGCACACATTGACAACCGTTCTGTTAGATAGCTGCGTTTTGGATTTAGAAGCAGATATTTCCCTGTGCTTACTGCTGTTTCTTCCATATGCCGGTAATGGGCTGAAAACGCCTGTTTTGGGACTCTGCAGAGAAAGTGTTTGCAGACTGCTGAATCCACACACGGGTTTAACTCTGGAAGTTGAGTGCACACATTGACAACCGTTCTGTTAGATAGCTGCGTTTTGGATTTAGAAGCAGATATTTCCCTGTGCTTACTGCTGTTTCTTCCATATGCCGGTAATGGGCTGAAAACGCCTGTTTTGGGACTCTGCAGAGAAAGTCTCTGCAGAGTGCTGAATCCACACACGGGTTTAACTCTGGAAGTTGAGTGCACACATTGACAACCGTTCTGTTAGATAGCTGCGTTTTGGATTTAGAAGCAGATATTTCCCTGTGCTTACTGCTGTTTCTTCCATATGCCGGTAATGGGCTGAAAACGCCTGTTTTGGGACTCTGCAGAGAAAGTGTTTGCAGACTGCTGAATCCACACACGGGTTTAACTCTGGAAGTTGAGTGCACACATTGACAACCGTTCTGTTAGATAGCTGCGTTTTGGATTAGAAGCAGATATTTCCCTGTGCTTACTGCTGTTTCTTCCATATGCCGGTAATGGGCTGAAAACGCCTGTTTTGGGACTCTGCAGAGAAAGTCTCTGCAGACTGCTGAATCCACACACGGGTTTAACTCTGGAAGTTGAGTGCACACATTGACAACCGTTCTGTTAGATAGCTGCGTTTTGGATTTAGAAGCAGATATTTCCCTGTGCTTACTGCTGTTTCTTCCATATGCCGGTAATGGGCTGAAAACGCCTGTTTTGGGACTCTGCAGAGAAAGTCTCTGCAGGCTGCTGAATCCACACACGGGTTTAACTCTGGAAGTTGAGTGCACACATTGACAACCGTTCTGTTAGATAGCTGCGTTTTGGATTTAGAAGCAGATATTTCCCTGTGCTTACTGCTGTTTCTTCCGTATGCCGGTAATGGGCTGAAAACGCCTGTTTTGGGACTGTGCAGAGAAAGTGTTTGCAGGCTGCTGAATCCACACACGGGTTTAACTCTGGAAGTTGAGTGCACACATTGACAACCGTTCTGTTAGATAGCTGCGTTTTGGATTTAGAAGCAGATATTTCCCTGTGCTTACTGCTGTTTCTTCCATATGCCGGTAATGGGCTGAAAACGCCTGTTTTGGGACTCTGCAGAGAAAGTCTCTGCAGGCTGCTGAATCCACACACGGGTTTAACTCTGGAAGTTGAGTGCACACATTGACAACCGTTCTGTTAGATAGCTGCGTTTTGGATTTAGAAGCAGATATTTCCCTGTGCTTACTGCTGTTTCTTCCATATGCCGGTAATGGGCTGAAAACGCCTGTTTTGGGACTCTGCAGAGAAAGTCTCTGCAGGCTGCTGAATCCACACACGGGTTTAACTCTGGAAGTTGAGTGCACACATTGACAACCGTTCTGTTAGATAGCTGCGTTTTGGATTTAGAAGCAGATATTTCCCTGTGCTTACTGCTGTTTCTTCCCTATGCCGGTAATGGGCTGAAAACCCTGTTTTGGGACTCTGCAGAGAAACTGTTTGCAGACTGCTGAATCCACACACGGGTTTAACTCTGGAAGTTGAGTGCACACATTGACAACCGTTCTGTTAGATAGCTGCGTTTTGGATTTAGAAGCAGATATTTCCCTGTGCTTACTGCTGTTTCTTCCATATGCCGGTAATGGGCTGAAAACGCCTGTTTTGGGACTCTGCAGAGAAAGTCTCTGCAGACTGCTGAATCCACACACGGGTTTAACTCTGGAAGTTGAGTGCACACATTGACAACCGTTCTGTTAGATAGCTGCGTTTTGGATTTAGAAGCAGATATTTCCCTGTGCTTACTGCTGTTTCTTCCATATGCCGGTAATGGGCTGAAAACGCCTGTTTTGGGACTCTGCAGAGAAAGTGTTTGCAGACTGCTGAATCCACACACGGGTTTAACTCTGGAAGTTGAGTGCACACATTGACAACCGTTCTGTTAGATAGCTGCGTTTTGGATTTAGAAGCAGATATTTCCCTGTGCTTACTGCTGTTTCTTCCATATGCCGGTAATGGGCTGAAAACGCCTGTTTTGGGACTCTGCAGAGAAACTGTTTGCAGACTGCTGAATCCACACACGGGTTTAACTCTGGAAGTTGAGTGCACACATTGACAACCGTTCTGTTAGATAGCTGCGTTTTGGATTTAGAAGCAGATATTTCCCTGTGCTTACTGCTGTTTCTTCCATATGCCGGTAATGGGCTGAAAACGCCTGTTTTGGGACTCTGCAGAGAAAGTCTCTGCAGACTGCTGAATCCACACACGGGTTTAACTCTGGAAGTTGAGTGCACACATTGACAACCGTTCTGTTAGATAGCTGCGTTTTGGATTTAGAAGCAGATATTTCCCTGTGCTTACTGCTGTTTCTTCCATATGCCGGTAATGGGCTGAAAACGCCTGTTTTGGGACTCTGCAGAGAAAGTGTTTGCAGACTGCTGAATCCACACACGGGTTTAACTCTGGAAGTTGAGTGCACACATTGACAACCGTTCTGTTAGATAGCTGCGTTTTGGATTTAGAAGCAGATATTTCCCTGTGCTTACTGCTGTTTCTTCCATATGCCGGTAATTGCTGAAAACGCCTGTTTTGGGACTCTGCAGAGAAAGTCTCTGCAGACTGCTGAATCCACACACGGGTTTAACTCTGGAAGTTGAGTGCACACATTGACAACCGTTCTGTTAGATAGCTGCGTTTTGGATTTAGAAGCAGATATTTCCCTGTGCTTACTGCTGTTTCTTCCATATGCCGGTAATGGACTGAAAACGCCTGTTTTGGGACTCTGCAGAGAAAGTCTCTGCAGGCTGCTGAATCCACACACGGGTTTAACTCTGGAAGTTGAGTGCACACATTGACAACCGTTCTGTTAGATAGCTGCGTTTTGGATTTAGAAGCAGATATTTCCCTGTGCTTACTGCTGTTTCTTCCATATGCCGGTAATGGGCTGAAAACGCCTGTTTTGGGACTCTGCAGAGAAAGTCTCTGCAGACTGCTGAATCCACACACGGGTTTAACTCTGGAAGTTGAGTGCACACATTGACAACCGTTCTGTTAGATAGCTGCGTTTTGGATTTAGAAGCAGATATTTCCCTGTGCTTACTGCTGTTTCTTCCATATGCCGGTAATGGGCTGAAAACGCCTGTTTTGGGACTCTGCAGAGAAAGTGTTTGCAGACTGCTGAATCCACACACGGGTTTAACTCTGGAAGTTGAGTGCACACATTGACAACCGTTCTGTTAGATAGCTGCGTTTTGGATTAGAAGCAGATATTTCCCTGTGCTTACTGCTGTTTCTTCCATATGCCGGTAATGGGCTGAAAACGCCTGTTTTGGGACTCTGCAGAGAAAGTCTCTGCAGACTGCTGAATCCACACACGGGTTTAACTCTGGAAGTTGAGTGCACACATTGACAACCGTTCTGTTAGATAGCTGCGTTTTGGATTTAGAAGCAGATATTTCCCTGTGCTTACTGCTGTTTCTTCCATATGCCGGTAATGGGCTGAAAACGCCTGTTTTGGGACTCTGCAGAGAAAGTCTCTGCAGGCTGCTGAATCCACACACGGGTTTAACTCTGGAAGTTGAGTGCACACATTGACAACCGTTCTGTTAGATAGCTGCGTTTTGGATTTAGAAGCAGATATTTCCCTGTGCTTACTGCTGTTTCTTCCGTATGCCGGTAATGGGCTGAAAACGCCTGTTTTGGGACTATGCAGAGAAAGTGTTTGCAGGCTGCTGAATCCACACACGGGTTTAACTCTGGAAGTTGAGTGCACACATTGACAACCGTTCTGTTAGATAGCTGCGTTTTGGATTTAGAAGCAGATATTTCCCTGTGCTTACTGCTGTTTCTTCCATATGCCGGTAATGGGCTGAAAACGCCTGTTTTGGGACTCTGCAGAGAAAGTCTCTGCAGGCTGCTGAATCCACACACGGGTTTAACTCTGGAAGTTGAGTGCACACATTGACAACCGTTCTGTTAGATAGCTGCGTTTTGGATTTAGAAGCAGATATTTCCCTGTGCTTACTGCTGTTTCTTCCATATGCCGGTAATGGGCTGAAAACGCCTGTTTTGGGACTCTGCAGAGAAAGTCTCTGCAGGCTGCTGAATCCACACACGGGTTTAACTCTGGAAGTTGAGTGCACACATTGACAACCGTTCTGTTAGATAGCTGCGTTTTGGATTTAGAAGCAGATATTTCCCTGTGCTTACTGCTGTTTCTTCCCTATGCCGGTAATGGGCTGAAAACCCTGTTTTGGGACTCTGCAGAGAAACTGTTTGCAGACTGCTGAATCCACACACGGGTTTAACTCTGGAAGTTGAGTGCACACATTGACAACCGTTCTGTTAGATAGCTGCGTTTTGGATTTAGAAGCAGATATTTCCCTGTGCTTACTGCTGTTTCTTCCATATGCCGGTAATGGGCTGAAAACGCCTGTTTTGGGACTCTGCAGAGAAAGTCTCTGCAGACTGCTGAATCCACACACGGGTTTAACTCTGGAAGTTGAGTGCACACATTGACAACCGTTCTGTTAGATAGCTGCGTTTTGGATTTAGAAGCAGATATTTCCCTGTGCTTACTGCTGTTTCTTCCATATGCCGGTAATGGGCTGAAAACGCCTGTTTTGGGACTCTGCAGAGAAAGTGTTTGCAGACTGCTGAATCCACACACGGGTTTAACTCTGGAAGTTGAGTGCACACATTGACAACCGTTCTGTTAGATAGCTGCGTTTTGGATTTAGAAGCAGATATTTCCCTGTGCTTACTGCTGTTTCTTCCATATGCCGGTAATGGGCTGAAAACGCCTGTTTTGGGACTCTGCAGAGAAACTGTTTGCAGACTGCTGAATCCACACACGGGTTTAACTCTGGAAGTTGAGTGCACACATTGACAACCGTTCTGTTAGATAGCTGCGTTTTGGATTTAGAAGCAGATATTTCCCTGTGCTTACTGCTGTTTCTTCCATATGCCGGTAATGGGCTGAAAACGCCTGTTTTGGGACTCTGCAGAGAAAGTCTCTGCAGACTGCTGAATCCACACACGGGTTTAACTCTGGAAGTTGAGTGCACACATTGACAACCGTTCTGTTAGATAGCTGCGTTTTGGATTTAGAAGCAGATATTTCCCTGTGCTTACTGCTGTTTCTTCCATATGCCGGTAATGGGCTGAAAACGCCTGTTTTGGGACTCTGCAGAGAAAGTGTTTGCAGACTGCTGAATCCACACACGGGTTTAACTCTGGAAGTTGAGTGCACACATTGACAACCGTTCTGTTAGATAGCTGCGTTTTGGATTTAGAAGCAGATATTTCCCTGTGCTTACTGCTGTTTCTTCCATATGCCGGTAATTGCTGAAAACGCCTGTTTTGGGACTCTGCAGAGAAAGTCTCTGCAGACTGCTGAATCCACACACGGGTTTAACTCTGGAAGTTGAGTGCACACATTGACAACCGTTCTGTTAGATAGCTGCGTTTTGGATTTAGAAGCAGATATTTCCCTGTGCTTACTGCTGTTTCTTCCATATGCCGGTAATGGACTGAAAACGCCTGTTTTGGGACTCTGCAGAGAAAGTCTCTGCAGGCTGCTGAATCCACACACGGGTTTAACTCTGGAAGTTGAGTGCACACATTGACAACCGTTCTGTTAGATAGCTGCGTTTTGGATTTAGAAGCAGATATTTCCCTGTGCTTACTGCTGTTTCTTCCATATGCCGGTAATGGGCTGAAAACGCCTGTTTTGGGACTCTGCAGAGAAAGTCTCTGCAGACTGCTGAATCCACACACGGGTTTAACTCTGGAAGTTGAGTGCACACATTGACAACCGTTCTGTTAGATAGCTGCGTTTTGGATTTAGAAGCAGATATTTCCCTGTGCTTACTGCTGTTTCTTCCATATGCCGGTAATGGGCTGAAAACGCCTGTTTTGGGACTCTGCAGAGAAAGTGTTTGCAGACTGCTGAATCCACACACGGGTTTAACTCTGGAAGTTGAGTGCACACATTGACAACCGTTCTGTTAGATAGCTGCGTTTTGGATTAGAAGCAGATATTTCCCTGTGCTTACTGCTGTTTCTTCCATATGCCGGTAATGGGCTGAAAACGCCTGTTTTGGGACTCTGCAGAGAAAGTCTCTGCAGACTGCTGAATCCACACACGGGTTTAACTCTGGAAGTTGAGTGCACACATTGACAACCGTTCTGTTAGATAGCTGCGTTTTGGATTTAGAAGCAGATATTTCCCTGTGCTTACTGCTGTTTCTTCCATATGCCGGTAATGGGCTGAAAACGCCTGTTTTGGGACTCTGCAGAGAAAGTCTCTGCAGGCTGCTGAATCCACACACGGGTTTAACTCTGGAAGTTGAGTGCACACATTGACAACCGTTCTGTTAGATAGCTGCGTTTTGGATTTAGAAGCAGATATTTCCCTGTGCTTACTGCTGTTTCTTCCGTATGCCGGTAATGGGCTGAAAACGCCTGTTTTGGGACTGTGCAGAGAAAGTGTTTGCAGG
The DNA here is from genome assembly GCF_030222135.1 of Aotus nancymaae. Taxonomy (NCBI): domain Eukaryota; kingdom Metazoa; phylum Chordata; class Mammalia; order Primates; family Aotidae; genus Aotus; species Aotus nancymaae. Next base: position 130,011 of record NW_026989189.1, read on the forward strand.
CTGCTGAATCCACACACGGGTTTAACTCTGGAAGTTGAGTGCACACATTGACAACCGTTCTGTTAGATAGCTGCGTTTTGGATTTAGAAGCAGATATTTCCCTGTGCTTACTGCTGTTTCTTCCATATGCCGGTAATGGGCTGAAAACGCCTGTTTTGGGACTCTGCAGAGAAAGTCTCTGCAGGCTGCTGAATCCACACACGGGTTTAACTCTGGAAGTTGAGTGCACACATTGACAACCGTTCTGTTAGATAGCTGCGTTTTGGATTTAGAAGCAGATATTTCCCTGTGCTTACTGCTGTTTCTTCCATATGCCGGTAATGGGCTGAAAACGCCTGTTTTGGGACTCTGCAGAGAAAGTCTCTGCAGGCTGCTGAATCCACACACGGGTTTAACTCTGGAAGTTGAGTGCACACATTGACAACCGTTCTGTTAGATAGCTGCGTTTTGGATTTAGAAGCAGATATTTCCCTGTGCTTACTGCTGTTTCTTCCCTATGCCGGTAATGGGCTGAAAACCCTGTTTTGGGACTCTGCAGAGAAACTGTTTGCAGACTGCTGAATCCACACACGGGTTTAACTCTGGAAGTTGAGTGCACACATTGACAACCGTTCTGTTAGATAGCTGCGTTTTGGATTTAGAAGCAGATATTTCCCTGTGCTTACTGCTGTTTCTTCCATATGCCGGTAATGGGCTGAAAACGCCTGTTTTGGGACTCTGCAGAGAAAGTCTCTGCAGACTGCTGAATCCACACACGGGTTTAACTCTGGAAGTTGAGTGCACACATTGACAACCGTTCTGTTAGATAGCTGCGTTTTGGATTTAGAAGCAGATATTTCCCTGTGCTTACTGCTGTTTCTTCCATATGCCGGTAATGGGCTGAAAACGCCTGTTTTGGGACTCTGCAGAGAAAGTGTTTGCAGACTGCTGAATCCACACACGGGTTTAACTCTGGAAGTTGAGTGCACACATTGACAACCGTTCTGTTAGATAGCTGCGTTTTGGATTTAGAAGCAGATATTTCCCTGTGCTTACTGCTGTTTCTTCCATATGCCGGTAATGGGCTGAAAACGCCTGTTTTGGGACTCTGCAGAGAAACTGTTTGCAGACTGCTGAATCCACACACGGGTTTAACTCTGGAAGTTGAGTGCACACATTGACAACCGTTCTGTTAGATAGCTGCGTTTTGGATTTAGAAGCAGATATTTCCCTGTGCTTACTGCTGTTTCTTCCATATGCCGGTAATGGGCTGAAAACGCCTGTTTTGGGACTCTGCAGAGAAAGTCTCTGCAGACTGCTGAATCCACACACGGGTTTAACTCTGGAAGTTGAGTGCACACATTGACAACCGTTCTGTTAGATAGCTGCGTTTTGGATTTAGAAGCAGATATTTCCCTGTGCTTACTGCTGTTTCTTCCATATGCCGGTAATGGGCTGAAAACGCCTGTTTTGGGACTCTGCAGAGAAAGTGTTTGCAGACTGCTGAATCCACACACGGGTTTAACTCTGGAAGTTGAGTGCACACATTGACAACCGTTCTGTTAGATAGCTGCGTTTTGGATTTAGAAGCAGATATTTCCCTGTGCTTACTGCTGTTTCTTCCATATGCCGGTAATTGCTGAAAACGCCTGTTTTGGGACTCTGCAGAGAAAGTCTCTGCAGACTGCTGAATCCACACACGGGTTTAACTCTGGAAGTTGAGTGCACACATTGACAACCGTTCTGTTAGATAGCTGCGTTTTGGATTTAGAAGCAGATATTTCCCTGTGCTTACTGCTGTTTCTTCCCTATGCCGGTAATGGGCTGAAAACCCTGTTTTGGGACTCTGCAGAGAAACTGTTTGCAGACTGCTGAATCCACACACGGGTTTAACTCTGGAAGTTGAGTGCACACATTGACAACCGTTCTGTTAGATAGCTGCGTTTTGGATTTAGAAGCAGATATTTCCCTGTGCTTACTGCTGTTTCTTCCATATGCCGGTAATGGGCTGAAAACGCCTGTTTTGGGACTCTGCAGAGAAAGTCTCTGCAGACTGCTGAATCCACACACGGGTTTAACTCTGGAAGTTGAGTGCACACATTGACAACCGTTCTGTTAGATAGCTGCGTTTTGGATTTAGAAGCAGATATTTCCCTGTGCTTACTGCTGTTTCTTCCATATGCCGGTAATGGGCTGAAAACGCCTGTTTTGGGACTCTGCAGAGAAAGTGTTTGCAGACTGCTGAATCCACACACGGGTTTAACTCTGGAAGTTGAGTGCACACATTGACAACCGTTCTGTTAGATAGCTGCGTTTTGGATTTAGAAGCAGATATTTCCCTGTGCTTACTGCTGTTTCTTCCATATGCCGGTAATGGGCTGAAAACGCCTGTTTTGGGACTCTGCAGAGAAACTGTTTGCAGACTGCTGAATCCACACACGGGTTTAACTCTGGAAGTTGAGTGCACACATTGACAACCGTTCTGTTAGATAGCTGCGTTTTGGATTTAGAAGCAGATATTTCCCTGTGCTTACTGCTGTTTCTTCCATATGCCGGTAATGGGCTGAAAACGCCTGTTTTGGGACTCTGCAGAGAAAGTCTCTGCAGACTGCTGAATCCACACACGGGTTTAACTCTGGAAGTTGAGTGCACACATTGACAACCGTTCTGTTAGATAGCTGCGTTTTGGATTTAGAAGCAGATATTTCCCTGTGCTTACTGCTGTTTCTTCCATATGCCGGTAATGGGCTGAAAACGCCTGTTTTGGGACTCTGCAGAGAAAGTGTTTGCAGACTGCTGAATCCACACACGGGTTTAACTCTGGAAGTTGAGTGCACACATTGACAACCGTTCTGTTAGATAGCTGCGTTTTGGATTTAGAAGCAGATATTTCCCTGTGCTTACTGCTGTTTCTTCCATATGCCGGTAATTGCTGAAAACGCCTGTTTTGGGACTCTGCAGAGAAAGTCTCTGCAGACTGCTGAATCCACACACGGGTTTAACTCTGGAAGTTGAGTGCACACATTGACAACCGTTCTGTTAGATAGCTGCGTTTTGGATTTAGAAGCAGATATTTCCCTGTGCTTACTGCTGTTTCTTCCATATGCCGGTAATGGACTGAAAACGCCTGTTTTGGGACTCTGCAGAGAAAGTCTCTGCAGGCTGCTGAATCCACACACGGGTTTAACTCTGGAAGTTGAGTGCACACATTGACAACCGTTCTGTTAGATAGCTGCGTTTTGGATTTAGAAGCAGATATTTCCCTGTGCTTACTGCTGTTTCTTCCATATGCCGGTAATGGGCTGAAAACGCCTGTTTTGGGACTCTGCAGAGAAAGTCTCTGCAGACTGCTGAATCCACACACGGGTTTAACTCTGGAAGTTGAGTGCACACATTGACAACCGTTCTGTTAGATAGCTGCGTTTTGGATTTAGAAGCAGATATTTCCCTGTGCTTACTGCTGTTTCTTCCATATGCCGGTAATGGGCTGAAAACGCCTGTTTTGGGACTCTGCAGAGAAAGTGTTTGCAGACTGCTGAATCCACACACGGGTTTAACTCTGGAAGTTGAGTGCACACATTGACAACCGTTCTGTTAGATAGCTGCGTTTTGGATTAGAAGCAGATATTTCCCTGTGCTTACTGCTGTTTCTTCCATATGCCGGTAATGGGCTGAAAACGCCTGTTTTGGGACTCTGCAGAGAAAGTCTCTGCAGACTGCTGAATCCACACACGGGTTTAACTCTGGAAGTTGAGTGCACACATTGACAACCGTTCTGTTAGATAGCTGCGTTTTGGATTTAGAAGCAGATATTTCCCTGTGCTTACTGCTGTTTCTTCCATATGCCGGTAATGGGCTGAAAACGCCTGTTTTGGGACTCTGCAGAGAAAGTCTCTGCAGGCTGCTGAATCCACACACGGGTTTAACTCTGGAAGTTGAGTGCACACATTGACAACCGTTCTGTTAGATAGCTGCGTTTTGGATTTAGAAGCAGATATTTCCCTGTGCTTACTGCTGTTTCTTCCGTATGCCGGTAATGGGCTGAAAACGCCTGTTTTGGGACTGTGCAGAGAAAGTGTTTGCAGGCTGCTGAATCCACACACGGGTTTAACTCTGGAAGTTGAGTGCACACATTGACAACCGTTCTGTTAGATAGCTGCGTTTTGGATTTAGAAGCAGATATTTCCCTGTGCTTACTGCTGTTTCTTCCATATGCCGGTAATGGGCTGAAAACGCCTGTTTTGGGACTCTGCAGAGAAAGTCTCTGCAGGCTGCTGAATCCACACACGGGTTTAACTCTGGAAGTTGAGTGCACACATTGACAACCGTTCTGTTAGATAGCTGCGTTTTGGATTTAGAAGCAGATATTTCCCTGTGCTTACTGCTGTTTCTTCCATATGCCGGTAATGGGCTGAAAACGCCTGTTTTGGGACTCTGCAGAGAAAGTCTCTGCAGGCTGCTGAATCCACACACGGGTTTAACTCTGGAAGTTGAGTGCACACATTGACAACCGTTCTGTTAGATAGCTGCGTTTTGGATTTAGAAGCAGATATTTCCCTGTGCTTACTGCTGTTTCTTCCCTATGCCGGTAATGGGCTGAAAACCCTGTTTTGGGACTCTGCAGAGAAACTGTTTGCAGACTGCTGAATCCACACACGGGTTTAACTCTGGAAGTTGAGTGCACACATTGACAACCGTTCTGTTAGATAGCTGCGTTTTGGATTTAGAAGCAGATATTTCCCTGTGCTTACTGCTGTTTCTTCCATATGCCGGTAATGGGCTGAAAACGCCTGTTTTGGGACTCTGCAGAGAAAGTCTCTGCAGACTGCTGAATCCACACACGGGTTTAACTCTGGAAGTTGAGTGCACACATTGACAACCGTTCTGTTAGATAGCTGCGTTTTGGATTTAGAAGCAGATATTTCCCTGTGCTTACTGCTGTTTCTTCCATATGCCGGTAATGGGCTGAAAACGCCTGTTTTGGGACTCTGCAGAGAAAGTGTTTGCAGACTGCTGAATCCACACACGGGTTTAACTCTGGAAGTTGAGTGCACACATTGACAACCGTTCTGTTAGATAGCTGCGTTTTGGATTTAGAAGCAGATATTTCCCTGTGCTTACTGCTGTTTCTTCCATATGCCGGTAATGGGCTGAAAACGCCTGTTTTGGGACTCTGCAGAGAAACTGTTTGCAGACTGCTGAATCCACACACGGGTTTAACTCTGGAAGTTGAGTGCACACATTGACAACCGTTCTGTTAGATAGCTGCGTTTTGGATTTAGAAGCAGATATTTCCCTGTGCTTACTGCTGTTTCTTCCATATGCCGGTAATGGGCTGAAAACGCCTGTTTTGGGACTCTGCAGAGAAAGTCTCTGCAGACTGCTGAATCCACACACGGGTTTAACTCTGGAAGTTGAGTGCACACATTGACAACCGTTCTGTTAGATAGCTGCGTTTTGGATTTAGAAGCAGATATTTCCCTGTGCTTACTGCTGTTTCTTCCATATGCCGGTAATGGGCTGAAAACGCCTGTTTTGGGACTCTGCAGAGAAAGTGTTTGCAGACTGCTGAATCCACACACGGGTTTAACTCTGGAAGTTGAGTGCACACATTGACAACCGTTCTGTTAGATAGCTGCGTTTTGGATTTAGAAGCAGATATTTCCCTGTGCTTACTGCTGTTTCTTCCATATGCCGGTAATTGCTGAAAACGCCTGTTTTGGGACTCTGCAGAGAAAGTCTCTGCAGACTGCTGAATCCACACACGGGTTTAACTCTGGAAGTTGAGTGCACACATTGACAACCGTTCTGTTAGATAGCTGCGTTTTGGATTTAGAAGCAGATATTTCCCTGTGCTTACTGCTGTTTCTTCCATATGCCGGTAATGGACTGAAAACGCCTGTTTTGGGACTCTGCAGAGAAAGTCTCTGCAGGCTGCTGAATCCACACACGGGTTTAACTCTGGAAGTTGAGTGCACACATTGACAACCGTTCTGTTAGATAGCTGCGTTTTGGATTTAGAAGCAGATATTTCCCTGTGCTTACTGCTGTTTCTTCCATATGCCGGTAATGGGCTGAAAACGCCTGTTTTGGGACTCTGCAGAGAAAGTGTTTGCAGACTGCTGAATCCACACACGGGTTTAACTCTGGAAGTTGAGTGCACACATTGACAACCGTTCTGTTAGATAGCTGCGTTTTGGATTTAGAAGCAGATATTTCCCTGTGCTTACTGCTGTTTCTTCCATATGCCGGTAATGGGCTGAAAACGCCTGTTTTGGGACTCTGCAGAGAAAGTGTCTGCAGGCTGCTGAATCCACACACGGGTTTAACTCTGGAAGTTGAGTGCACACATTGACAACCGTTCTGTTAGATAGCTGCGTTTTGGATTTAGAAGCAGATATTTCGCTGTGCTTACTGCTGTTTCTTCCATATGCCGGTAATGGGCTGAAAACGCCTGTTTTGGGACTCTGCAGAGAAAGTCTCTGCAGACTGCTGAATCCACACACGGGTTTAACTCTGGAAGTTGAGTGCACACATTGACAACCGTTCTGTTAGATAGCTGCGTTTTGGATTTAGAAGCAGATATTTCCCTGTGCTTACTGCTGTTTCTTCCATATGCCGGTAATGGGCTGAAAATGCCTGTTTTGGGACTCTGCAGAGAAACTGTTTGCAGACTGCTGAATCCACACACGGGTTTAACTCTGGAAGTTGAGTGCACACATTGACAACCGTTCTGTTAGATAGCTGCGTTTTGGATTTAGAAGCAGATATTTCCCTGTGCTTACTACTGTTTCTTCCATATGCCGGTAATGGGCTGAAAACGCCTGTTTTGGGACTCTGCAGAGAAAGTGTTTGCAGACTGCTGAATCCACACACGGGTTTAACTCTGGAAGTTGAGTGCACACATTGACAACCGTTCTGTTAGATAGCTGCGTTTTGGATTTAGAAGCAGATATTTCCCTGTGCTTACTGCTGTTTCTTCCATATGCCGGTAATGGGCTGAAAACGCCTGTTTTGGGACTCTGCAGAGAAAGTCTCTGCAGACTGCTGAATCCACACACGGGTTTAACTCTGGAAGTTGAGTGCACACATTGACAACCGTTCTGTTAGATAGCTGCGTTTTGGAATTACAAGCAGATATTTCCCTGTGCTTACTGCTGTTTCTTCCATATGCCGGTAATGGGCTGAAAACGCCTGTTTTGGGACTCTGCAGAGAAAGTCTCTGCAGACTGCTGAATCCACACACGGGTTTAACTCTGGAAGTTGAGTGCACACATTGACAACCGTTCTGTTAGATAGCTGCGTTTTGGATTTAGAAGCAGATATTTCCCTGTGCTTACTGCTGTTTCTTCCATATGCCGGTAATGGGCTGAAAACGCCTGTTTTGGGACTCTGCAGAGAAAGTGTTTGCAGACTGCTGAATCCACACACGGGTTTAACTCTGGAAGTTGAGTGCACACATTGACAACCGTTCTGTTAGATAGCTGCGTTTTGGATTTAGAAGCAGATATTTCCCTGTGCTTACTGCTGTTTCTTCCATATGCCGGTAATGGGCTGAAAACGCCTGTTTTGGGACTCTGCAGAGAAAGTCTCTGCAGACTGCTGAATCCACACACGGGTTTAACTCTGGAAGTTGAGTGCACACATTGACAACCGTTCTGTTAGATAGCTGCGTTTTGGATTTAGAAGCAGATATTTCCCTGTGCTTACTGCTGTTTCTTCCATATGCCGGAAATGGGCTGAAAACGCCTGTTTTGTGACTCTGCAGAGAAAGTCTCTGCAGACTGCTGAATCCACACACGGGTTTAACTCTGGAAGTTGAGTGCACACATTGACAACCATTCTGTTAGATAGCTGCGTTTTGGATTTAGAAGCAGATATTTCCCTGTGCTTACTGCTGTTTCTTCCATATGTCGGTAATGGGCTGAAAACGCCTGTTTTGGGACTCTGCAGCGAAAGTGTTTGCAGACTGCTGAATCCACACACGGGTTTAACTCTGGAAGTTGAGTGCACACATTGACAACCGTTCTGTTAGATAGCTGCGTTTTGGATTTAGAAGCAGATATTTCCCTGTGCTTACTGCTGTTTCTTCCATATGCCGGTAATGGACTGAAAACGCCTGTTTTGGGACTCTGCAGAGAAAGTGTTTGCAGACTGCTGAATCCACACACGGGTTTAACTCTGGAAGTTGAGTGCACACATTGACAACCGTTCTGTTAGATAGCTGCGTTTTGGATTTAGGAGCAGATATTTCCCTGTGCTTACTGCTGTTTCTTCCATATGCCGGTAATGGGCTGAAAACGCCTGTTTTGGGACTCTGCAGAGAAAGTCTCTGCAGAGTGCTGAATCCACACACGGGTTTAACTCTGGAAGTTGAGTGCACACATTGACAACCGTTCTGTTAGATAGCTGCGTTTTGGATTTAGAAGCAGATATTTCCCTGTGCTTACTGCTGTTTCTTCCATATGCCGGTAATGGGCTGAAAACGCCTGTTTTGGGACTCTGCAGAGAAAGTCTCTGCAGACTGCTGAATCCACACACGGGTTTAACTCTGGAAGTTGAGTGCACACATTGACAACCGTTCTGTTAGATAGCTGCGTTTTGGATTTAGAAGCAGATATTTCCCTGTGCTTACTGCTGTTTCTTCCATATGCCGGTAATGGGCTGAAAACGCCTGTTTTGGGACTCTGCAGAGAAACTGTTTGCAGACTGCTGAATCCACACACGGGTTTAACTCTGGAAGTTGAGTGCACACATTGACAACCGTTCTGTTAGATAGCTGCGTTTTGGATTTAGAAGCAGATATTTCCCTGTGCTTACTGCTGTTTCTTCCATATGCCGGTAATGGGCTGAAAACGCCTGTTTTGGGACTCTGCAGAGAAAGTGTTTGCAGACTGCTGAATCCACACACGGCTTTAACTCTGGAAGTTGAGTGCACACATTGACAACCGTTCTGTTAGATAGCTGCGTTTTGGATTTAGAAGCAGATATTTCCCTGTGCTTACTGCTGTTTCTTCCATATGCCGGTAATGGGCTGAAAACGCCTGTTTTGGGACTCTGCAGAGAAAGTCTCTGCAGACTGCTGAATCCACACACGGGTTTAACTCTGGAAGTTGAGTGCACACATTGACAACCGTTCTGTTAGATAGCTGCGTTTTGGATTTAGAAGCAGATATTTCCCTGTGCTTACTGCTGTTTCTTCCATATGCCGGTAATGGGCTGAAAACGCCTGTTTTGGGACTCTGCAGAGAAAGTGTTTGCAGACTGCTGAATCCACACACGGGTTTAACTCTGGAAGTTGAGTGCACACATTGACAACCGTTCTGTTAGATAGCTGCGTTTTGGATTTAGAAGCAGATATTTCCCTGTGCTTACTGCTGTTTCTTCCATATGCCGGTAATGGGCTGAAAACGCCTGTTTTGGGACTCTGCAGAGAAAGTCTCTGCAGACTGCTGAATCCACACACGGGTTTAACTCTGGAAGTTGAGTGCACACATTGACAACCGTTCTGTTAGATAGCTGCGTTTTTGATTTAGAAGCAGATATTTCCCTGTGCTTACTGCTGTTTCTTCCATATGCCGGTAATGGGCTGAAAACGCCTGTTTTGGGACTCTGCAGAGAAAGTGTTTGCAGACTGCTGAATCCACACACGGGTTTAACTCTGGAAGTTGAGTGCACACATTGACAACCGTTCTGTTAGATAGCTGCGTTTTGGATTTAGAAGCAGATATTTCCCTGTGCTTACTGCTGTTTCTTCCATATGCCGGTAATGGGCTGAAAACGCCTGTTTTGGGACTCTGCAGAGAAAGTGTTTGCAGACTGCTGAATCCACACACGGGTTTAACTCTGGAAGTTGAGTGCACACATTGACAACCGTTCTGTTAGATAGCTGCGTTTTGGATTTAGAAGCAGATATTTCCCTGTGCTTACTGCTGTTTCTTCCATATGCCGGTAATGGGCTGAAAACGCCTGTTTTGGGACTCTGCAGAGAAAGTCTCTGCAGACTGCTGAATCCACACACGGGTTTAACTCTGGAAGTTGAGTGCACACATTGACAACCGTTCTGTTAGATAGCTGCGTTTTGGATTTAGAAGCAGATATTTCCCTGTGCTTACTGCTGTTTCTTCCATATGCCGGTAATGGGCTGAAAACGCCTGTTTTGGGACTCTGCAGAGAAAGTGTTTGCAGACTGCTGAATCCACACACGGGTTTAACTCTGGAAGTTGAGTGCACACATTGACAACCGTTCTGTTAGATAGCTGCGTTTTGGATTTAGAAGCAGATATTTCCCTGTGCTTACTGCTGTTTCTTCCATATGCCGGTAATGGGCTGAAAACGCCTGTTTTGGGACTCTGCAGAGAAAGTCTCTGCAGACTGCTGAATCCACACACGGGTTTAACTCTGGAAGTTGAGTGCACACATTGACAACCGTTTCTGTTAGATAGCTGCGTTTTGGATTTAGAAGCAGATATTTCCCTGTGCTTACTGCTGTTTCTTCCATATGCCGGTAATGGGCTGAAAACGCCTGTTTTGGGACTCTGCAGAGAAAGTCTCTGCAGACTGCTGAATCCACACACGGGTTTAACTCTGGAAGTTGAGTGCACACATTGACAACCGTTCTGTTAGATAGCTGCGTTTTGGATTTAGAAGCAGATATTTCCCTGTGCTTACTGCTGTTTCTTCCATATGCCGGTAATGGGCTGAAAACGCCTGTTTTGGGACTCTGCAGAGAAAGTGTTTGCAGACTGCTGAATCCACACACGGGTTTAACTCTGGAAGTTGAGTGCACACATTGACAACCGTTCTGTTAGATAGCTGCGTTTTGGATTTAGAAGCAGATATTTCCCTGTGCTTACTGCTGTTTCTTCCATATGCCGGTAATGGGCTGAAAACGCCTGTTTTGGGACTCTGCAGAGAAAGTGTTTGCAGACTGCTGAATCCACACACGGGTTTAACTCTGGAAGTTGAGTGCACACATTGACAACCGTTCTGTTAGATAGCTGCGTTTTGGATTTAGAAGCAGATATTTCCCTGTGCTTACTGCTGTTTCTTCCATATGCCGGTAATGGGCTGAAAACGCCTGTTTTGGGACTCTGCAGAGAAAGTCTCTGCAGGCTGCTGAATCCACACACGGGTTTAACTCTGGAAGTTGAGTGCACACATTGACAACCGTTCTGTTAGATAGCTGCGTTTTGGATTTAGAAGCAGATATTTCCCTGTGCTTACTGCTGCTTCTTCCATATGCCGGTAATGGGCTGAAAACGCCTGTTTTGGACTCTGCAGAGAAAGTGTTTGCAGACTGCTGAATCAACACACGGGTTTAACTCTGGAAGTTGAGTGCACACATTGACAACCGTTCTGTTAGATAGCTGCGTTTTGGATTTAGAAGCAGATATTTCCCTGTGCTTACTGCTGCTTCTTCCATATGCCGGTAATGGGCTGAAAACGCCTGTTTTGGGACTCGGCAGAGAAAGTGTTTGCAGACTGCTGAATCCACACACGGGTTTAACTCTGGAAGTTGAGTGCACACATTGACAACCGTTCTGTTAGATAGCTGCGTTTTGGATTTAGAAGCAGATATTTCCCTGTGCTTACTGCTGTGTCTTCCATATGCCGGTAATGGGCTGAAAACGCCTGTTTTGGACTCTGCAGAGAACGTGTTTGCAGACTGCTGAATCCACACACGGGTTTAACTCTGGAGGTTGAGTGCACACATTGACAAACCGTTCTGTTAGATAGCTGCGTTTTGGATTTAGAAGCAGATATTTCCCTGTGCTTACTGCTGTTTCTTCCATATGCCGGTAATGGGCTGAAAACGCCTGTTTTGTGACTCTGCAGAGAAAGTGTTTGCAGACTGCTGAATCCACACACGGGTTTAACTCTGGAAGTTGAGTGCACACATTGACAACCATTCTGTTAGATAGCTGCGTTTTGGATTTAGAAGCAGATATTTCCCTGTGCTTACTGCTGTTTCTTCCATATGCCGGTAATGGGCGGAAAACGCCTGTTTTGGGACTCTGCAGAGAAAGTGTTTGCAGACTGCTGAATCCACACACGGGTTTAACTCTGGAAGTTGAGTGCACACATTGACAACCGTTCTGTTAGATAGCTGCGTTTTGGATTTAGAAGCAGATATTTCCCTGTGCTTACTGCTGCTTCTTCCATATGCCGGTAATGGGCTGAAAACGCCTGTTTTGGGACTCTGCAGAGAAAGTGTTTGCAGACTGCTGAATCCACACACGGGTTTTAACTCTGGAAGTTGAGTGCACACATTGACAACCGTTCTGTTAGATAGCTGCGTTTTGGATTTAGAAGCAGATATTTCCCTGTGCTTACTGCTGTTTCTTCCATATGCCGGTAATGGGCTGAAAACGCCTGTTTTTGGGACTCTGCAGAGAAAGTGTTTGCAGACTGCTGAATCCACACACGGGTTTAACTCTGGAAGTTGAGTGCACACATTGACAACCGTTCTGTTAGATAGCTGCGTTTTGGATTTAGAAGCAGATATTTCCCTGTGCTTACTGCTGTTTCTTCCATATGCCGGTAATGGGCTGAAAACGCCTGTTTTGGGACTCTGCAGAGAAAGTCTCTGCAGGCTGCTGAATCCACACACGGGTTTAACTCTGGAAGTTGAGTGCACACATTGACAACCGTTCTGTTAGATAGCTGCGTTTTGGATTTAGAAGCAGATATTTCCCTGTGCTTACTGCTGTTTCTTCCATATGCCGGTAATGGGCTGAAAACGCCTGTTTTGGGACTCTGCAGAGAAAGTGTTTGCAGACTGCTGAATCCACACACGGGTTTAACTCTGGAAGTTGAGTGCACACATTGACAACCGTTCTGTTAGATAGCTGCGTTTTGGATTTAGAAGCAGATATTTCCCTGTGCTTACTGCTGTTTCTTCCATATGCCGGTAATGGGCTGAAAATGCCTGTTTTGGGACTCTGCAGAGAAAGTCTCTGCAGGCTGCTGAATCCACACACGGGTTTAACTCTGGAAGTTGAGTGCACACATTGACAACCGTTCTGTTAGATAGCTGCGTTTTGGATTTAGAAGCAGATATTTCCTGTGCTTACTGCTGTTTCTTCCATATGTCGGTAATGGGCTGAAAACGCCTGTTTTGGGACTCTGCAGCGAAAGTGTTTGCAGACTGCTGAATCCACACACGGGTTTAACTCTGGAAGTTGAGTGCACACATTGACAACCGTTCTGTTAGATAGCTGCGTTTTGGATTTAGAAGCAGATATTTCCCTGTGCTTACTGCTGTGTCTTCCATATGCCGGTAATGGGCTGAAAACGCCTGTTTTGGACTCTGCAGAGAAAGTGTTTGCAGACTGCTGAATCCACACACGGGTTTAACTCTGGAAGTTGAGTGCACACATTGACAACCGTTCTGTTAGATAGCTGCGTTTTTGGATTTAGAAGCAGATTATTTCCCTGTGCTTACTGCTGTTTCTTCCATATGCTGGTAATGGGCTGAAAACGCCTGTTTTGGGACTCTGCAGAGAAAGTGTTTGCAGACTGCTGAATCCACACACGGGTTTAACTCTGGAAGTTGAGTGCACACATTGACAACCGTTCTGTTAGATAGCTGCGTTTTGGATTTAGAAGCAGATATTTCCCTGTGCTTACTGCTGTTTCTTCCATATGCCGGTAATGGGCTGAAAATGCCTGTTTTGGGACTCTGCAGAGAAAGTCTCTGCAGGCTGCTGAATCCACACACGGGTTTAAACTCTGGAAGTTGAGTGCACACATTGACAACCGTTCTGTTAGATAGCTGCGTTTTGGATTTAGAAGCAGATATTTCCCTGTGCTTACTGCTGTTTCTTCCATATGTCGGTAATGGGCTGAAAACGCCTGTTTTGGGACTCTGCAGCGAAAGTGTTTGCAGACTGCTGAATCCACACACGGGTTTAACTCTGGAAGTTGAGTGCACACATTGACAACCGTTCTGTTAGATAGCTGCGTTTTGGATTTAGAAGCAGATATTTCCCTGTGCTTACTGCTGTGTCTTCCATATGCCGGTAATGGGCTGAAAATGCCTGTTTTGGACTCTGCAGAGAAAGTGTTTGCAGACTGCTGAATCCACACACGGGTTTTAACTCTGGAAGTTGAGTGCACACATTGACAACCGTTCTGTTAGATAGCTGCGTTTTGGATTTAGAAGCAGATATTTCCCTGTGCTTACTGCTGTTTCTTCCATATGCTGGTAATGGGCTGAAAACGCCTGTTTTGGGACTCTGCAGAGAAAGTCTCTGCAGACTGCTGAATCCACACACGGGTTTAACTCTGGAAGTTGAGTGCACACATTGACAACCGTTCTGTTAGATAGCTGCGTTTTGGATTTAGAAGCAGATATTTCCCTGTGCTTACTGCTGCTTCTTCCATATGCCGGTAATGGGCTGAAAACGCCTGTTTTGGGACTCGGCAGAGAAAGTGTTTGCAGACTGCTGAATCCACACACGGGTTTAACTCTGGAAGTTGAGTGCACACATTGACAACCGTTCTGTTAGATAGCTGCGTTTTGGATTTAGAAGCAGATATTTCCCTGTGCTTACTGCTGTGTCTTCCATATGCCGGTAATGGGCTGAAAACGCCTGTTTTGGACTCTGCAGAGAACGTGTTTGCAGACTGCTGAATCCACACACGGGTTTAACTCTGGAGAGGTTGAGTGCACACATTGACAACCGTTCTGTTAGATAGCTGCGTTTTGGATTTAGAAGCAGATATTTCCCTGTGCTTACTGCTGTTTCTTCCATATGCCGGTAATGGGCTGAAAAACGCCTGTTTTGTGACTCTGCAGAGAAAGTGTTTGCAGACTGCTGAATCCACACACGGGTTTAACTGGAAGTTGAGTGCACACATTGACAACCATTCTGTTAGATAGCTGCGTTTTGGATTTAGAAGCAGATATTTCCCTGTGCTTACTGCTGTTTCTTCCATATGCCGGTAATGGGCGGAAAACGCCTGTTTTGGGACTCTGCAGAAAAAGTGTTTGCAGACTGCTGAATCCACACACGGGTTTAACTCTGGAAGTTGAGTGCACACATTGACAACCGTTCTGTTAGATAGCTGCGTTTTGGATTTAGAAGCAGATATTTCCCTGTGCTTACTGCTGCTTCTTCCATATGCCGGTAATGGGCTGAAAACGCCTGTTTTGGGACTCTGCAGAGAAAGTGTTTGCAGACTGCTGAATCCACACACGGGTTTAACTCTGGAAGTTGAGTGCACACATTGACAACCGTTCTGTTAGATAGCTGCGTTTTGGATTTAGAAGCAGATATTTCCCTGTGCTTACTGCTGTTTCTTCCATATGCCGGTAATGGGCTGAAAACGCCTGTTTTGGGACTCTGCAGAGAAAGTGTTTGCAGACTGCTGAATCCACACACGGGTTTAACTCTGGAAGTTGAGTGCACACATTGACAACCGTTCTGTTAGATAGCTGCGTTTTGGATTTAGAAGCAGATATTTCCCTGTGCTTACTGCTGTTTCTTCCATATGCCGGTAATGGGCTGAAAACGCCTGTTTTGGGACTCTGCAGAGAAAGTCTCTGCAGGCTGCTGAATCCACACACGGGTTTAACTCTGGAAGTTGAGTGCACACATTGACAACCGTTCTGTTAGATAGCTGCGTTTTGGATTTAGAAGCAGATATTTCCCTGTGCTTACTGCTGTGTCTTCCATATGCCGGTAATGGGCTGAAAACGCCTGTTTTGGGACTCTGCAGAGAAAGTGTTTGCAGACTGCTGAATCCACACACGGGTTTAACTCTGGAAGTTGAGTGCACACATTGACAACCGTTCTGTTAGATAGCTGCGTTTTGGATTTAGAAGCAGATATTTCCCTGTGCTTACTGCTGTTTCTTCCATATGCCGGTAATGGGCTGAAAATGCCTGTTTTGGGACTCTGCAGAGAAAGTCTCTGCAGGCTGCTGAATCCACACACGGGTTTAACTCTGGAAGTTGAGTGCACACATTGACAACCGTTCTGTTAGATAGCTGCGTTTTGGATTTAGAAGCAGATATTTCCCTGTGCTTACTGCTGTTTCTTCCATATGTCGGTAATGGGCTGAAAACGCCTGTTTTGGGACTCTGCAGCGAAAGTGTTTGCAGACTGCTGAATCCACACACGGGTTTAACTCTGGAAGTTGAGTGCACACATTGACAACCGTTCTGTTAGATAGCTGCGTTTTGGATTTAGAAGCAGATATTTCCCTGTGCTTACTGCTGTGTCTTCCATATGCCGGTAATGGGCTGAAAACGCCTGTTTTGGACTCTGCAGAGAAAGTGTTTGCAGACTGCTGAATCCACACACGGGTTTAACTCTGGAAGTTGAGTGCACACATTGACAACCGTTCTGTTAGATAGCTGCGTTTTGGATTTAGAAGCAGATATTTCCCTGTGCTTACTGCTGTTTCTTCCATATGCTGGTAATGGGCTGAAAACGCCTGTTTTGGGACTCTGCAGAGAAAGTCTCTGCAGACTGCTGAATCCACACACGGGTTTAACTTTGGAAGTTGAGTGCACACATTGACAACCGTTCTGTTAGATAGCTGCGTTTTGGATTTAGAAGCAGATATTTCCCTGTGCTTACTGCTGCTTCTTCCATATGCCGGTAATGGGCTGAAAACGCCTGTTTTGGGACTCTGCAGAGAAAGTGTTTGCAGACTGCTGAATCCACACACGGGTTTAACTCTGGAAGTTGAGTGCACACATTGACAACCGTTCTGTTAGATAGCTGCGTTTTGGATTGAGAAGCAGATATTTCCCTGTGCTTACTGCTGTTTCTTCCATATGCCGGTAATGGGCTGAAAACGCCTGTTTTGGGACTCTGCAGAGAAAGTGTTTGCAGACTGCTGAATCCACACACGGGTTTAACTCTGGAAGTTGAGTGCACACATTGACAACCGTTCTGTTAGATAGCTGCGTTTTGGATTTAGAAGCAGATATTTCCCTGTGCTTACTGCTGCTTCTTCCATATGCCGGTAATGGGCTGAAAACGCCTGTTGTTGGACTCGGCAGAGAAAGTGTTTGCAGACTGCTGAATCCACACACGGGTTTAACTCTGGAAGTTGAGTGCACACATTGACAACCGTTCTGTTAGATAGCTGCGTTTTGGATTTAGAAGCAGATATTTCCCTGTGCTTACTGCTGTTTCTTCCATATGCCGGTAATGGGCTGAAAACGCCTGTTTTGGGACTCTGCAGAGAAAGTGTTTGCAGACTGCTGAATCCACACACGGGTTTAACTCTGGAAGTTGAGTGCACACATTGACAACCGTTCTGTTAGATAGCTGCGTTTTGGATTTAGAAGCAGATATTTCCCTGTGCTTACTGCTGTTTCTTCCATATGCCGGTAATGGGCTGAAAACGCCTGTTTTGGGACTCTGCAGAGAAAGTGTTTGCAGACTGCTGAATCCACACACGGGTTTAACTCTGGAAGTTGAGTGCACACATTGACAACCGTTCTGTTAGATAGCTGCGTTTTGGATTTAGAAGCAGATATTTCCCTGTGCTTACTGCTGTTTCTTCCATATGCCGGTAATGGGCTGAAAACGCCTGTTTTGGGACTCTGCAGAGAAAGTCTCTGCAGGCTGCTGAATCCACACACGGGTTTAACTCTGGAAGTTGAGTGCACACATTGACAACCGTTCTGTTAGATAGCTGCGTTTTGGATTTAGAAGCAGATATTTCCCTGTGCTTACTGCTGTTTCTTCCATATGCCGGTAATGGGCTGAAAACGCCTGTTTTGGGACTCTGCAGAGAAAGTGTTTGCAGACTGCTGAATCCACACACGGGTTTAACTCTGGAAGTTGAGTGCACACATTGACAACCGTTCTGTTAGATAGCTGCGTTTTGGATTTAGAAGCAGATATTTCCCTGTGCTTACTGCTGTTTCTTCCATATGCCGGTAATGGGCTGAAAATGCCTGTTTTGGGACTCTGCAGAGAAAGTCTCTGCAGGCTGCTGAATCCACACACGGGTTTAACTCTGGAAGTTGAGTGCACACATTGACAACCGTTCTGTTAGATAGCTGCGTTTTGGATTTAGAAGCAGATATTTCCCTGTGCTTACTGCTGTTTCTTCCATATGTCGGTAATGGGCTGAAAACGCCTGTTTTGGGACTCTGCAGCGAAAGTGTTTGCAGACTGCTGAATCCACACACGGGTTTAACTCTGGAAGTTGAGTGCACACATTGACAACCGTTCTGTTAGATAGCTGCGTTTTGGATTTAGAAGCAGATATTTCCCTGTGCTTACTGCTGTGTCTTCCATATGCCGGTAATGGGCTGAAAACGCCTGTTTTGGACTCTGCAGAGAAAGTGTTTGCAGACTGCTGAATCCACACACGGGTTTAACTCTGGAAGTTGAGTGCACACATTGACAACCGTTCTGTTAGATAGCTGCGTTTTGGATTTAGAAGCAGATATTTCCCTGTGCTTACTGCTGTTTCTTCCATATGCTGGTAATGGGCTGAAAACGCCTGTTTTGGGACTCTGCAGAGAAAGTCTCTGCAGACTGCTGAATCCACACACGGGTTTAACTCTGGAAGTTGAGTGCACACATTGACAACCGTTCTGTTAGATAGCTGCGTTTTGGATTTAGAAGCAGATATTTCCCTGTGCTTACTGCTGCTTCTTCCATATGCCGGTAATGGGCTGAAAACGCCTGTTTTGGGACTCTGCAGAGAAAGTGTTTGCAGACTGCTGAATCCACACACGGGTTTAACTCTGGAAGTTGAGTGCACACATTGACAACCGTTCTGTTAGATAGCTGCGTTTTGGATTTAGAAGCAGATATTTCCCTGTGCTTACTGCTGTTTCTTCCATATGCCGGTAATGGGCTGAAAACGCCTGTTTTGGGACTCTGCAGAGAAAGTGTTTGCAGACTGCTGAATCCACACACGGGTTTAACTCTGGAAGTTGAGTGCACACATTGACAACCGTTCTGTTAGATAGCTGCGTTTTGGATTTAGAAGCAGATATTTCCCTGTGCTTACTGCTGCTTCTTCCATATGCCGGTAATGGGCTGAAAACGCCTGTTTTTGGACTCGGCAGAGAAAGTGTTTGCAGACTGCTGAATCCACACACGGGTTTAACTCTGGAAGTTGAGTGCACACATTGACAACCGTTCTGTTAGATAGCTGCGTTTTGGATTTAGAAGCAGATATTTCCCTGTGCTTACTGCTGTTTCTTCCATATGCCGGTAATGGGCTGAAAACGCCTGTTTTGGGACTCTGCAGAGAAAGTGTTTGCAGACTGCTGAATCCACACACGGGTTTAACTCTGGAAGTTGAGTGCACACATTGACAACCGTTCTGTTAGATAGCTGCGTTTTGGATTTAGAAGCAGATATTTCCCTGTGCTTACTGCTGTTTCTTCCATATGCCGGTAATGGGCTGAAAACGCCTGTTTTGGGACTCTGCAGAGAAAGTGTTTGCAGACTGCTGAATCCACACACGGGTTTAACTCTGGAAGTTGAGTGCACACATTGACAACCGTTCTGTTAGATAGCTGCGTTTTGGATTTAGAAGCAGATATTTCCCTGTGCTTACTGCTGTTTCTTCCATATGCCGGTAATGGGCTGAAAACGCCTGTTTTGGGACTCTGCAGAGAAAGTCTCTGCAGGCTGCTGAATCCACACACGGGTTTAACTCTGGAAGTTGAGTGCACACATTGACAACCGTTCTGTTAGATAGCTGCGTTTTGTATTTAGAAGCAGATATTTCCCTGTGCTTACTGCTGTTTCTTCCATATGCCGGTAATGGGCTGAAAACGCCTGTTTTGGGACTCTGCAGAGAAAGTCTCTGCAGACTGCTGAATCCACACACGGGTTTAACTCTGGAAGTTGAGTGCACACATTGACAACCGTTCTGTTAGATAGCTGCGTTTTGGATTTAGAAGCAGATATTTCCCTGTGCTTACTGCTGCTTCTTCCATATGCCGGTAATGGGCTGAAAACGCCTGTTTTGGGACTCGGCAGAGAAAGTGTTTGCAGACTGCTGAATCCACACACGGGTTTAACTCTGGAAGTTGAGTGCACACATTGACAACCGTTCTGTTAGATAGCTGCGTTTTGGATTTAGAAGCAGATATTTCCCTGTGCTTACTGCTGTGTCTTCCATATGCCGGTAATGGGCTGAAAACGCCTGTTTTGGACTCTGCAGAGAACGTGTTTGCAGACTGCTGAATCCACACACGGGTTTAACTCTGGAGGTTGAGTGCACACATTGACAACCGTTCTGTTAGATAGCTGCGTTTTGGATTTAGAAGCAGATATTTCCCTGTGCTTACTGCTGTTTCTTCCATATGCCGGTAATGGGCTGAAAACGCCTGTT
Organism: Aotus nancymaae; assembly: GCF_030222135.1. Lineage (NCBI taxonomy): Eukaryota > Metazoa > Chordata > Mammalia > Primates > Aotidae > Aotus > Aotus nancymaae. The sequence goes on from NW_026989189.1 coordinate 150,324, forward strand.
TTGTGACTCTGCAGAGAAAGTGTTTGCAGACTGCTGAATCCACACACGGGTTTAACTCTGGAAGTTGAGTGCACACATTGACAACCATTCTGTTAGATAGCTGCGTTTTGGATTTAGAAGCAGATATTTCCCTGTGCTTACTGCTGTTTCTTCCATATGCCGGTAATGGGCGGAAAACGCCTGTTTTGGGACTCTGCAGAAAAAGTGTTTGCAGACTGCTGAATCCACACACGGGTTTAACTCTGGAAGTTGAGTGCACACATTGACAACCGTTCTGTTAGATAGCTGCGTTTTGGATTTAGAAGCAGATATTTCCCTGTGCTTACTGCTGCTTCTTCCATATGCCGGTAATGGGCTGAAAACGCCTGTTTTGGGACTCTGCAGAGAAAGTGTTTGCAGACTGCTGAATCCACACACGGGTTTAACTCTGGAAGTTGAGTGCACACATTGACAACCGTTCTGTTAGATAGCTGCGTTTTTGATTTAGAAGCAGATATTTCCCTGTGCTTACTGCTGTTTCTTCCATATGCCGGTAATGGGCTGAAAACGCCTGTTTTGGGACTCTGCAGAGAAAGTGTTTGCAGACTGCTGAATCCACACACGGGTTTAACTCTGGAAGTTGAGTGCACACATTGACAACCGTTCTGTTAGATAGCTGCGTTTTGGATTTAGAAGCAGATATTTCCCTGTGCTTACTGCTGTTTCTTCCATATGCCGGTAATGGGCTGAAAACGCCTGTTTTGGGACTCTGCAGAGAAAGTCTCTGCAGGCTGCTGAATCCACACACGGGTTTAACTCTGGAAGTTGAGTGCACACATTGACAACCGTTCTGTTAGATAGCTGCGTTTTGGATTTAGAAGCAGATATTTCCCTGTGCTTACTGCTGTTTCTTCCATATGCCGGTAATGGGCTGAAAACGCCTGTTTTGGGACTCTGCAGAGAAAGTGTTTGCAGACTGCTGAATCCACACACGGGTTTAACTCTGGAAGTTGAGTGCACACATTGACAACCGTTCTGTTAGATAGCTGCGTTTTGGATTTAGAAGCAGATATTTCCCTGTGCTTACTGCTGTTTCTTCCATATGCCGGTAATGGGCTGAAAATGCCTGTTTTGGGACTCTGCAGAGAAAGTCTCTGCAGGCTGCTGAATCCACACACGGGTTTAACTCTGGAAGTTGAGTGCACACATTGACAACCGTTCTGTTAGATAGCTGCGTTTTGGATTTAGAAGCAGATATTTCCCTGTGCTTACTGCTGTTTCTTCCATATGTCGGTAATGGGCTGAAAACGCCTGTTTTGGGACTCTGCAGCGAAAGTGTTTGCAGACTGCTGAATCCACACACGGGTTTAACTCTGGAAGTTGAGTGCACACATTGACAACCGTTCTGTTAGATAGCTGCGTTTTGGATTTAGAAGCAGATATTTCCCTGTGCTTACTGCTGTGTCTTCCATATGCCGGTAATGGGCTGAAAACGCCTGTTTTGGACTCTGCAGAGAAAGTGTTTGCAGACTGCTGAATCCACACACGGGTTTAACTCTGGAAGTTGAGTGCACACATTGACAACCGTTCTGTTAGATAGCTGCGTTTTGGATTTAGAAGCAGATATTTCCCTGTGCTTACTGCTGTTTCTTCCATATGCTGGTAATGGGCTGAAAACGCCTGTTTTGGGACTCTGCAGAGAAAGTCTCTGCAGACTGCTGAATCCACACACGGGTTTAACTCTGGAAGTTGAGTGCACACATTGACAACCGTTCTGTTAGATAGCTGCGTTTTGGATTTAGAAGCAGATATTTCCCTGTGCTTACTGCTGCTTCTTCCATATGCCGGTAATGGGCTGAAAACGCCTGTTTTGGGACTCTGCAGAGAAAGTGTTTGCAGACTGCTGAATCCACACACGGGTTTAACTCTGGAAGTTGAGTGCACACATTGACAACCGTTCTGTTAGATAGCTGCGTTTTGGATTTAGAAGCAGATATTTCCCTGTGCTTACTGCTGTTTCTTCCATATGCCGGTAATGGGCTGAAAACGCCTGTTTTGGGACTCTGCAGAGAAAGTGTTTGCAGACTGCTGAATCCACACACGGGTTTAACTCTGGAAGTTGAGTGCACACATTGACAACCGTTCTGTTAGATAGCTGCGTTTTGGATTTAGAAGCAGATATTTCCCTGTGCTTACTGCTGTTTCTTCCATATGCCGGTAATGGGCTGAAAACGCCTGTTTTGGGACTCTGCAGAGAAAGTCTCTGCAGGCTGCTGAATCCACACACGGGTTTAACTCTGGAAGTTGAGTGCACACATTGACAACCGTTCTGTTAGATAGCTGCGTTTTGGATTTAGAAGCAGATATTTCCCTGTGCTTACTGCTGTTTCTTCCATATGCCGGTAATGGGCTGAAAACGCCTGTTTTGGGACTCTGCAGAGAAAGTGTTTGCAGACTGCTGAATCCACACACGGGTTTAACTCTGGAAGTTGAGTGCACACATTGACAACCGTTCTGTTAGATAGCTGCGTTTTGGATTTAGAAGCAGATATTTCCCTGTGCTTACTGCTGTTTCTTCCATATGCCGGTAATGGGCTGAAAATGCCTGTTTTGGGACTCTGCAGAGAAAGTCTCTGCAGGCTGCTGAATCCACACACGGGTTTAACTCTGGAAGTTGAGTGCACACATTGACAACCGTTCTGTTAGATAGCTGCGTTTTGGATTTAGAAGCAGATATTTCCCTGTGCTTACTGCTGTTTCTTCCATATGTCGGTAATGGGCTGAAAACGCCTGTTTTGGGACTCTGCAGCGAAAGTGTTTGCAGACTGCTGAATCCACACACGGGTTTAACTCTGGAAGTTGAGTGCACACATTGACAACCGTTCTGTTAGATAGCTGCGTTTTGGATTTAGAAGCAGATATTTCCCTGTGCTTACTGCTGTGTCTTCCATATGCCGGTAATGGGCTGAAAACGCCTGTTTTGGACTCTGCAGAGAAAGTGTTTGCAGACTGCTGAATCCACACACGGGTTTAACTCTGGAAGTTGAGTGCACACATTGACAACCGTTCTGTTAGATAGCTGCGTTTTGGATTTAGAAGCAGATATTTCCCTGTGCTTACTGCTGTTTCTTCCATATGCTGGTAATGGGCTGAAAACGCCTGTTTTGGGACTCTGCAGAGAAAGTCTCTGCAGACTGCTGAATCCACACACGGGTTTAACTCTGGAAGTTGAGTGCACACATTGACAACCGTTCTGTTAGATAGCTGCGTTTTGGATTTAGAAGCAGATATTTCCCTGTGCTTACTGCTGCTTCTTCCATATGCCGGTAATGGGCTGAAAACGCCTGTTTTGGGACTCTGCAGAGAAAGTGTTTGCAGACTGCTGAATCCACACACGGGTTTAACTCTGGAAGTTGAGTGCACACATTGACAACCGTTCTGTTAGATAGCTGCGTTTTGGATTTAGAAGCAGATATTTCCCTGTGCTTACTGCTGTTTCTTCCATATGCCGGTAATGGGCTGAAAACGCCTGTTTTGGGACTCTGCAGAGAAAGTGTTTGCAGACTGCTGAATCCACACACGGGTTTAACTCTGGAAGTTGAGTGCACACATTGACAACCGTTCTGTTAGATAGCTGCGTTTTGGATTTAGAAGCAGATATTTCCCTGTGCTTACTGCTGTTTCTTCCATATGCCGGTAATGGGCTGAAAACGCCTGTTTTGGGACTCTGCAGAGAAAGTCTCTGCAGACTGCTGAATCCACACACGGGTTTAACTCTGGAAGTTGAGTGCACACATTGACAACCGTTCTGTTAGATAGCTGCGTTTTGGATTTAGAAGCAGATATTTCCCTGTGCTTACTGCTGTTTCTTCCATATGCCGGTAATGGGCTGAAAACGCCTGTTTTGGGACTCTGCAGAGAAAGTCTCTGCAGACTGCTGAATCCACACACGGGTTTAACTCTGGAAGTTGAGTGCACACATTGACAACCGTTCTGTTAGATAGCTGCGTTTTGGATTTAGAAGCAGATATTTCCCTGTGCTTACTGCTGTTTCTTCCATATGCCGGTAATGGGCTGAAAACGCCTGTTTTGGGACTCTGCAGAGAAAGTCTCTGCAGGCTGCTGAATCCACACACGGGTTTAACTCTGGAAGTTGAGTGCACACATTGACAACCGTTCTGTTAGATAGCTGCGTTTTGGATTTAGAAGCAGATATTTCCCTGTGCTTACTGCTGTTTCTTCCATATGCCGGTAATGGGCTGAAAACGCCTGTTTTGGGACTCTGCAGAGAAAGTGTTTGCAGACTGCTGAATCCACACACGGGTTTAACTCTGGAAGTTGAGTGCACACATTGACAACCGTTCTGTTAGATAGCTGGGTTTTGGATTTAGAAGCAGATATTTCCCTGTGCTTACTGCTGTTTCTTCCATATGCCGGGTAATGGGCTGAAAACGCCTGTTTTGGGACTCTGCAGAGAAAGTCTCTGCAGGCTGCTGAATCCACACACGGGTTTAACTCTGGAAGTTGAGTGCACACATTGACAACCGTTCTGTTAGATAGCTGCGTTTTGGATTTAGAAGCAGATATTTCCCTGTGCTTACTGCTGCTTCTTCCATATGCCGGTAATGGGCTGAAAACGCCTGTTTTGGGACTCTGCAGAGAAAGTGTTTGCAGACTGCTGAATCCACACACGGGTTTAACTCTGGAAGTTGAGTGCACACATTGACAACCGTTCTGTTAGATAGCTGCGTTTTGGATTTAGAAGCAGATATTTCCCTGTGCTTACTGCTGTTTCTTCCATATGCCGGTAATGGGCTGAAAACGCCTGTTTTGGGACTCTGCAGAGAAAGTGTTTGCAGACTGCTGAATCCACACACGGGTTTAACTCTGGAAGTTGAGTGCACACATTGACAACCGTTCTGTTAGATAGCTGCGTTTTGGATTTAGAAGCAGATATTTCCCTGTGCTTACTGCTGTTTCTTCCATATGCCGGTAATGGGCTGAAAACGCCTGTTTTGGGACTCTGCAGAGAAAGTCTCTGCAGACTGCTGAATCCACACACGGGTTTAACTCTGGAAGTTGAGTGCACACATTGAAAACCGTTCTGTTAGATAGCTGCGTTTTGGATTTAGAAGCAGATATTTCCCTGTGCTTACTGCTGTTTCTTCCATATGCCGGTAATGGGCTGAAAACGCCTGTTTTGGGACTCTGCAGAGAAAGTCTCTGCAGACTGCTGAATCCACACACGGGTTTAACTCTGGAAGTTGAGTGCACACATTGACAACCGTTCTGTTAGATAGCTGCGTTTTGGATTTAGAAGCAGATATTTCCCTGTGCTTACTGCTGTTTCTTCCATATGCCGGTAATGGGCTGAAAACGCCTGTTTTGGGACTCTGCAGAGAAAGTCTCTGCAGACTGCTGAATCCACACACGGGTTTAACTCTGGAAGTTGAGTGCACACATTGACAACCGTTCTGTTAGATAGCTGCGTTTTGGATTTAGAAGCAGATATTTCCCTGTGCTTACTGCTGTTTCTTCCATATGCCGGTAATGGGCTGAAAACGCCTGTTTTGGGACTCTGCAGAGAAAGTGTTTGCAGACTGCTGAATCCACACACGGGTTTAACTCTGGAAGTTGAGTGCACACATTGACAACCGTTCTGTTAGATAGCTGCGTTTTGGATTTAGAAGCAGATATTTCCCTGTGCTTACTGCTGTTTCTTCCATATGCCGGTAATGGGCTGAAAACGCCTGTTTTGGGACTCTGCAGAGAAAGTCTCTGCAGACTGCTGAATCCACACACGGGTTTAACTCTGGAAGTTGAGTGCACACATTGACAACCGTTCTGTTAGATAGCTGCGTTTTGGATTTAGAAGCAGATATTTCCCTGTGCTTACTGCTGTTTCTTCCATATGCCGGTAATGGGCTGAAAACGCCTGTTTTGGGACTCTGCAGAGAAAGTGTTTGCAGACTGCTGAATCCACACACGGGTTTAACTCTGGAAGTTGAGTGCACACATTGACAACCGTTCTGTTAGATAGCTGCGTTTTGGATTTAGAAGCAGATATTTCCCTGTGCTTACTGCTGTTTCTTCCATATGCCGGTAATGGGCTGAAAACGCCTGTTTTGGGACTCTGCAGAGAAAGTCTCTGCAGACTGCTGAATCCACACACGGGTTTAACTCTGGAAGTTGAGTGCACACATTGACAACCGTTCTGTTAGATAGCTGCGTTTTGGATTTAGAAGCAGATATTTCCCTGTGCTTACTGCTGTTTCTTCCATATGCCGGTAATGGGCTGAAAACGCCTGTTTTGGGACTCTGCAGAGAAAGTCTCTGCAGACTGCTGAATCCACACACGGGTTTAACTCTGGAAGTTGAGTGCACACATTGACAACCGTTCTGTTAGATAGCTGCGTTTTGGATTTAGAAGCAGATATTTCCCTGTGCTTACTGCTGTTTCTTCCATATGCCGGTAATGGGCTGAAAACGCCTGTTTTGGGACTCTGCAGAGAAAGTCTCTGCAGACTGCTGAATCCACACACGGGTTTAACTCTGGAAGTTGAGTGCACACATTGACAACCGTTCTGTTAGATAGCTGCGTTTTGGATTTAGAAGCAGATATTTCCCTGTGCTTACTGCTGTTTCTTCCATATGCCGGTAATGGGCTGAAAACGCCTGTTTTGGGACTCTGCAGAGAAAGTCTCTGCAGACTACTGAATCCACACACGGGTTTAACTCTGGAAGTTGGGTGCACACATTGACAACCGTTCTGTTAGATAGCTGCGTTTTGGATTTAGAAGCAGATATTTCCCTGTGCTTACTGCTGTTTCTTCCATATGCCGGTAATGGGCTGAAAACGCCTGTTTTGGGACTCTGCAGAGAAAGTGTTTGCAGACTGCTGAATCCACACACGGGTTTAACTCTGGAAGTTGAGTGCACACATTGACAACCGTTCTGTTAGATAGCTGCGTTTTGGATTTAGAAGCAGATATTTCCCTGTGCTTACTGCTGCTTCTTCCATATGCCGGTAATGGGCTGAAAACGCCTGTTTTGGGACTCGGCAGAGAAAGTGTTTGTAGACTGCTGAATCCACACACGGGTTTAACTCTGGAAGTTGAGTGCACACATTGACAACCGTTCTGTTAGATAGCTGCGTTTTGGATTTAGAAGCAGATATTTCGCTGTGCTTACTGCTGTGTCTTCCATATGCCGGTAATGGGCTGAAAACGCCTGTTTTGGACTCTGCAGAGAAAGTGTTTGCAGACTGCTGAATCCACACACGGGTTTAACTCTGGAAGTTGAGTGCACACATTGACAACCGTTCTGTTAGATAGCTGCGTTTTGGATTTAGAAGCAGATATTTCCCTGTGCTTACTGCTGTTTCTTCCATATGCCGGTAATGGGCTGAAAACGCCTGTTTTGGGACTCTGCAGAGAAAGTCTCTGCAGACTGCTGAATCCACACACGGGTTTAACTCTGGAAGTTGAGTGCACACATTGACAACCGTTCTGTTAGATAGCTGCGTTTTGGATTTAGAAGCAGATATTTCCCTGTGCTTACTGCTGTTTCTTCCATATGCCGGTAATGGGCTGAAAACGCCTGTTTTGGGACTCTGCAGAGAAAGTCTCTGCAGACTGCTGAATCCACACACGGGTTTAACTCTGGAAGTTGAGTGCACACATTGACAACCGTTCTGTTAGATAGCTGCGTTTTGGATTTAGAAGCAGATATTTCCCTGTGCTTACTGCTGTTTCTTCCATATGCCGGTAATGGGCTGAAAACGCCTGGTTTGGGACTCTGCAGAGAAAGTCTCTGCAGACTGCTGAATCCACACACGGGTTTAACTCTGGAAGTTGAGTGCACACATTGACAACCGTTCTGTTAGATAGCTGCGTTTTGGATTTACAAGCAGATATTTCCCTGTGCTTACTGCTGTTTCTTCCATATGCCGGTAATGGGCTGAAAACGCCTGTTTTGGGACTCTGCAGAGAAAGTGTTTGCAGACTGCTGAATCCACACACGGCTTTAACTCTGGAAGTTGAGTGCACACATTGACAACCGTTCTGTTAGATAGCTGCGTTTTGGATTTAGAAGCAGATATTTCCCTGTGCTTACTGCTGTTTCTTCCATATGCCGGTAATGGGCTGAAAACGCCTGTTTTGGGACTCTGCAGAGAAAGTGTTTGCAGACTGCTGAATCCACACACGGGTTTAACTCTGGAAGTTGAGTGCACACATTGACAACCGTTCTGTTAGATAGCTGCGTTTTGGATTTAGAAGCAGATATTTCCCTGTGCTTACTGCTGTTTCTTCCATATGCCGGTAATGGGCTGAAAACGCCTGTTTTGGGACTCTGCAGAGAAAGTCTCTGCAGGCTGCTGAATCCACACACGGGTTTAACTCTGGAAGTTGAGTGCACACATTGACAACCGTTCTGTTAGATAGCTGCGTTTTGGATTTAGAAGCAGATATTTCCCTGTGCTTACTGCTGTTTCTTCCATATGCCGGTAATGGGCTGAAAACGCCTGTTTTGGGACTCTGCAGAGAAAGTGTTTGCAGACTGCTGAATCCACACACGGGTTTAACTCTGGAAGTTGAGTGCACACATTGACAACCGTTCTGTTAGATAGCTGCGTTTTGGATTTAGAAGCAGATATTTCCCTGTGCTTACTGCTGTTTCTTCCATATGCCGGTAATGGGCTGAAAATGCCTGTTTTGGGACTCTGCAGAGAAAGTCTCTGCAGGCTGCTGAATCCACACACGGGTTTAACTCTGGAAGTTGAGTGCACACATTGACAACCGTTCTGTTAGATAGCTGCGTTTTGGATTTAGAAGCAGATATTTCCCTGTGCTTACTGCTGTTTCTTCCATATGTCGGTAATGGGCTGAAAACGCCTGTTTTGGGACTCTGCAGCGAAAGTGTTTGCAGACTGCTGAATCCACACACGGGTTTAACTCTGGAAGTTGAGTGCACACATTGACAACCGTTCTGTTAGATAGCTGCGTTTTGGATTTAGAAGCAGATATTTCCCTGTGCTTACTGCTGTGTCTTCCATATGCCGGTAATGGGCTGAAAACGCCTGTTTTGGACTCTGCAGAGAAAGTGTTTGCAGACTGCTGAATCCACACACGGGTTTAACTCTGGAAGTTGAGTGCACACATTGACAACCGTTCTGTTAGATAGCTGCGTTTTGGATTTAGAAGCAGATATTTCCCTGTGCTTACTGCTGTTTCTTCCATATGCTGGTAATGGGCTGAAAACGCCTGTTTTGGGACTCTGCAGAGAAAGTCTCTGCAGACTGCTGAATCCACACACGGGTTTAACTCTGGAAGTTGAGTGCACACATTGACAACCGTTCTGTTAGATAGCTGCGTTTTGGATTTAGAAGCAGATATTTCCCTGTGCTTACTGCTGCTTCTTCCATATGCCGGTAATGGGCTGAAAACGCCTGTTTTGGGACTCTGCAGAGAAAGTGTTTGCAGACTGCTGAATCCACACACGGGTTTAACTCTGGAAGTTGAGTGCACACATTGACAACCGTTCTGTTAGATAGCTGCGTTTTGGATTTAGAAGCAGATATTTCCCTGTGCTTACTGCTGTTTCTTCCATATGCCGGTAATGGGCTGAAAACGCCTGTTTTGGGACTCTGCAGAGAAAGTGTTTGCAGACTGCTGAATCCACACACGGGTTTAACTCTGGAAGTTGAGTGCACACATTGACAACCGTTCTGTTAGATAGCTGCGTTTTGGATTTAGAAGCAGATATTTCCCTGTGCTTACTGCTGTTTCTTCCATATGCCGGTAATGGGCTGAAAACGCCTGTTTTGGGACTCTGCAGAGAAAGTCTCTGCAGACTGCTGAATCCACACACGGGTTTAACTCTGGAAGTTGAGTGCACACATTGACAACCGTTCTGTTAGATAGCTGCGTTTTGGATTTAGAAGCAGATATTTCCCTGTGCTTACTGCTGTTTCTTCCATATGCCGGTAATGGGCTGAAAACGCCTGTTTTGGGACTCTGCAGAGAAAGTGTTTGCAGACTGCTGAATCCACACACGGGTTTAACTCTGGAAGTTGAGTGCACACATTGACAACCGTTCTGTTAGATAGCTGCGTTTTGGATTTAGAAGCAGATATTTCCCTGTGCTTACTGCTGTTTCTTCCATATGCCGGTAATGGGCTGAAAACGCCTGTTTTGGGACTCTGCAGAGAAAGTGTTTGCAGACTGCTGAATCCACACACGGGTTTAACTCTGGAAGTTGAGTGCACACATTGACAACCGTTCTGTTAGATAGCTGCGTTTTGGATTTAGAAGCAGATATTTCCCTGTGCTTACTGCTGTTTCTTCCATATGCCGGTAATGGGCTGAAAACGCCTGTTTTGGGACTCTGCAGAGAAAGTCTCTGCAGACTGCTGAATCCACACACGGGTTTAACTCTGGAAGTTGAGTGCACACATTGACAACCGTTCTGTTAGATAGCTGCGTTTTGGATTTAGAAGCAGATATTTCCCTGTGCTTACTGCTGTTTCTTCCATATGCCGGTAATGGGCTGAAAACGCCTGTTTTGGGACTCTGCAGAGAAAGTCTCTGCAGACTGCTGAATCCACACACGGGTTTAACTCTGGAAGTTGAGTGCACACATTGACAACCGTTCTGTTAGATAGCTGCGTTTTGGATTTAGAAGCAGATATTTCCCTGTGCTTACTGCTGTTTCTTCCATATGCCGGTAATGGGCTGAAAACGCCTGTTTTGGGACTCTGCAGAGAAAGTCTCTGCAGGCTGCTGAATCCACACACGGGTTTAACTCTGGAAGTTGAGTGCACACATTGACAACCGTTCTGTTAGATAGCTGCGTTTTGGATTTAGAAGCAGATATTTCCCTGTGCTTACTGCTGTTTCTTCCATATGCCGGTAATGGGCTGAAAACGCCTGTTTTGGGACTCTGCAGAGAAAGTGTTTGCAGACTGCTGAATCCACACACGGGTTTAACTCTGGAAGTTGAGTGCACACATTGACAACCGTTCTGTTAGATAGCTGGGTTTTGGATTTAGAAGCAGATATTTCCCTGTGCTTACTGCTGTTTCTTCCATATGCCGGTAATGGGCTGAAAACGCCTGTTTTGGGACTCTGCAGAGAAAGTCTCTGCAGGCTGCTGAATCCACACACGGGTTTAACTCTGGAAGTTGAGTGCACACATTGACAACCGTTCTGTTAGATAGCTGCGTTTTGGATTTAGAAGCAGATATTTCCCTGTGCTTACTGCTGCTTCTTCCATATGCCGGTAATGGGCTGAAAACGCCTGTTTTGGGACTCTGCAGAGAAAGTGTTTGCAGACTGCTGAATCCACACACGGGTTTAACTCTGGAAGTTGAGTGCACACATTGACAACCGTTCTGTTAGATAGCTGCGTTTTGGATTTAGAAGCAGATATTTCCCTGTGCTTACTGCTGTTTCTTCCATATGCCGGTAATGGGCTGAAAACGCCTGTTTTGGGACTCTGCAGAGAAAGTGTTTGCAGACTGCTGAATCCACACACGGGTTTAACTCTGGAAGTTGAGTGCACACATTGACAACCGTTCTGTTAGATAGCTGCGTTTTGGATTTAGAAGCAGATATTTCCCTGTGCTTACTGCTGTTTCTTCCATATGCCGGTAATGGGCTGAAAACGCCTGTTTTGGGACTCTGCAGAGAAAGTCTCTGCAGACTGCTGAATCCACACACGGGTTTAACTCTGGAAGTTGAGTGCACACATTGAAAACCGTTCTGTTAGATAGCTGCGTTTTGGATTTAGAAGCAGATATTTCCCTGTGCTTACTGCTGTTTCTTCCATATGCCGGTAATGGGCTGAAAACGCCTGTTTTGGGACTCTGCAGAGAAAGTCTCTGCAGACTGCTGAATCCACACACGGGTTTAACTCTGGAAGTTGAGTGCACACATTGACAACCGTTCTGTTAGATAGCTGCGTTTTGGATTTAGAAGCAGATATTTCCCTGTGCTTACTGCTGTTTCTTCCATATGCCGGTAATGGGCTGAAAACGCCTGTTTTGGGACTCTGCAGAGAAAGTCTCTGCAGACTGCTGAATCCACACACGGGTTTAACTCTGGAAGTTGAGTGCACACATTGACAACCGTTCTGTTAGATAGCTGCGTTTTGGATTTAGAAGCAGATATTTCCCTGTGCTTACTACTGCTTATTCCATATGCCGGTAATGGGCTGAAAACGCCTGTTTTGGGACTCTGCAGAGAAAGTGTTTGCAGACTGCTGAATCCACACACGGGTTTAACTCTGGAAGTTGAGTGCACACATTGACAACCGTTCTGTTAGATAGCTGCGTTTTGGATTTAGAAGCAGATATTTCCCTGTGCTTACTGCTGCTTCTTCCATATGCCGGTAATGGGCTGAAAACGCCTGTTTTGGGACTCTGCAGAGAAAGTCTCTGCAGACTGCTGAATCCACACACGGGTTTAACTCTGGAAGTTGAGTGCACACATTGACAACCGTTCTGTTAGATAGCTGCGTTTTGGATTTAGAAGCAGATATTTCCCTGTGCTTACTGCTGTTTCTTCCATATGCCGGTAATGGGCTGAAAACGCCTGTTTTGGGACTCTGCAGAGAAAGTGTTTGCAGACTGCTGAATCCACACACGGGTTTAACTCTGGAAGTTGAGTGCACACATTGACAACCGTTCTGTTAGATAGCTGCGTTTTGGATTTAGAAGCAGATATTTCCCTGTGCTTACTGCTGTTTCTTCCATATGCCGGTAATGGGCTGAAAACGCCTGTTTTGGGACTCTGCAGAGAAAGTCTCTGCAGACTGCTGAATCCACACACGGGTTTAACTCTGGAAGTTGAGTGCACACATTGACAACCGTTCTGTTAGATAGCTGCGTTTTGGATTTAGAAGCAGATATTTCCCTGTGCTTACTGCTGTTTCTTCCATATGCCGGTAATGGGCTGAAAACGCCTGTTTTGGGACTCTGCAGAGAAAGTCTCTGCAGACTGCTGAATCCACACACGGGTTTAACTCTGGAAGTTGAGTGCACACATTGACAACCGTTCTGTTAGATAGCTGCGTTTTGGATTTAGAAGCAGATATTTCCCTGTGCTTACTGCTGTTTCTTCCATATGCCGGTAATGGGCTGAAAACGCCTGTTTTGGGACTCTGCAGAGAAAGTGTTTGTAGACTGCTGAATCCACACACGGGTTTAACTCTGGAAGTTGAGTGCACACATTGACAACCGTTCTGTTAGATAGCTGCGTTTTGGATTTAGAAGCAGATATTTCGCTGTGCTTACTGCTGTGTCTTCCATATGCCGGTAATGGGCTGAAAACGCCTGTTTTGGACTCTGCAGAGAAAGTGTTTGCAGACTGCTGAATCCACACACGGGTTTAACTCTGGAAGTTGAGTGCACACATTGACAACCGTTCTGTTAGATAGCTGCGTTTTGGATTTAGAAGCAGATATTTCCCTGTGCTTACTGCTGTTTCTTCCATATGCCGGTAATGGGCTGAAAACGCCTGTTTTGGGACTCTGCAGAGAAAGTCTCTGCAGACTGCTGAATCCACACACGGGTTTAACTCTGGAAGTTGAGTGCACACATTGACAACCGTTCTGTTAGATAGCTGCGTTTTGGATTTAGAAGCAGATATTTCCCTGTGCTTACTGCTGTTTCTTCCATATGCCGGTAATGGGCTGAAAACGCCTGTTTTGGGACTCTGCAGAGAAAGTCTCTGCAGACTGCTGAATCCACACACGGGTTTAACTCTGGAAGTTGAGTGCACACATTGACAACCGTTCTGTTAGATAGCTGCGTTTTGGATTTAGAAGCAGATATTTCCCTGTGCTTACTGCTGTTTCTTCCATATGCCGGTAATGGGCTGAAAACGCCTGGTTTGGGACTCTGCAGAGAAAGTCTCTGCAGACTGCTGAATCCACACACGGGTTTAACTCTGGAAGTTGAGTGCACACATTGACAACCGTTCTGTTAGATAGCTGCGTTTTGGATTTAGAAGCAGATATTTCCCTGTGCTTACTGCTGTTTCTTCCATATGCCGGTAATGGGCTGAAAACGCCTGTTTTGGGACTCTGCAGAGAAAGTGTTTGCAGACTGCTGAATCCACACACGGCTTTAACTCTGGAAGTTGAGTGCACACATTGACAACCGTTCTGTTAGATAGCTGCGTTTTGGATTTAGAAGCAGATATTTCCCTGTGCTTACTGCTGTTTCTTCCATATGCCGGTAATGGGCT
>NW_026989190.1:0-93380 GCF_030222135.1 Aotus nancymaae
CTGCGTTTTGGATTTAGAAGCAGATATTTCCCTGTGCTTACTGCTGTTTCTTCCATATGCCGGTAATGGGCTGAAAACGCCTGTTTTGGGACTCTGCAGAGAATGTGTTTGCAGACTGCTGAATCCACACACGGGTTTAACTCTGGAAGTTGAGTGCACACATTGACAACCGTTCTGTTAGATAGCTGCGTTTTGGATTTAGAAGCAGATATTTCCCTGTGCTTACTGCTGTTTTCTTCCATATGCCGGTAATGGGCTGAAATCGCCTGTTTTGGGACTCTGCAGAGAAAGTGTTTGCAGACTGCTGAATCCACACACGGGTTTAACTCTGGAAGTTGAGTGCACACATTGACAACCGTTCTGTTAGATAGCTGCGTTTTGGATTTAGAAGCAGATATTTCCCTGTGCTTACTGCTGTTTCTTCCATATGCCGGTAATGGGCTGAAAAACGCCTGTTTTGGGACTCTGCAGAGAAAGTGTTTGCAGACTGCTGAATCCACACACGGGTTTAACTCTGGAAGTTGAGTGCACACATTGACAACCGTTCTGTTAGATAGCTGCGTTTTGGATTTAGAAGCAGATATTTCCCTGTGCTTACTGCTGTTTCTTCCATATGCCGGTAATGGGCTGAAAACGCCTGTTTTGGGACTCTGCAGAGAAAGTGTTTGCAGACTGCTGAATCCACACACGGGTTTAACTCTGGAAGTTGAGTGCACACATTGACAACCGTTCTGTTAGATAGCTGCGTTTTGGATTTAGAAGCAGATATTTCCCTGTGCTTACTGCTGTTTCTTCAATATGCCGGTAACGGGCTGAAAACGCCTGTTTTGGGACTCTGCAGAGAAAGTGTTTGCAGACTGCTGAATCCACACACGGGTTTAACTCTGGAAGTTGAGTGCACACATTGACAACCGTTCTGTTAGATAGCTGAGTTTTGGATTTAGAAGCAGATATTTCCCTGTGCTTACTGCTGTTTCTTCCATATGCCGGTAATGGGCTGAAAACGCCTGTTTTCGGACTCTGCAGAGAAAGTGTTTGCAGACTGCTGAATCCACACACGGGTTTAACTCTGGAAGTTGAGTGCACACATTGACAACCGTTCTGTTAGATAGCTGCGTTTTGGATTTAGAAGCAGATATTTCCCTGTGCTTACTGCTGTTTCTTCCGTATGCCGGTAATGGGCTGAAAACGCCTGGTTTGGGACTCTGCAGAGAAAGTGTTTGCAGACTGCTGAATCCACACACGGGTTTAACTCTGGAAGTTGAGTGCACACATTGACAACCGTTCTGTTAGATAGCTGCGTTTTGGATTTAGAAGCAGATATTTCCCTGTGCTTACTGCTGTTTCTTCCGTATGCCGGTAATGGGCTGAAAACGCCTGGTTTGGGACTCTGCAGAGAAAGTGTTTGCAGACTGCTGAATCCACACACGGGTTTAACTCTGGAAGTTGAGTGCACACATTGACAACCGTTCTGTTAGATAGCTGCGTTTTGGATTTAGAAGCAGATATTTCCCTGTGCTTACTGCTGTTTCTTCCATATGCCGGTAATGGGCTGAAAACGCCTGTTTTGGGACTCTGCAGAGAAAGTGTTTGCAGACTGCTGAATCCACACACGGGTTTAACTCTGGAAGTTGAGTGCACACATTGACAACCGTTCTGTTAGATAGCTGCGTTTTGGATTTAGAAGCAGATATTTCCCTGTGCTTACTGCTGTTTCTTCCATATGCCGGTAATGGGCTGAAAACGCCTGTTTTGGGACTCTGCAGAGAAAGTGTTTGCAGACTGCTGAATCCACACACGGGTTTAACTCTGGAAGTTGAGTGCACACATTGACAACCGTTCTGTTAGATAGCTGCGTTTTGGATTTAGAAGCAGATATTTCCCTGTGCTTACTGCTGTTTCTTCCATATGCCGGTAATGGGCTGAAAACGCCTGTTTTGGGACTCTGCAGAGAAAGTGTTTGCAGACTGCTGAATCCACACACGGGTTTAACTCTGGAAGTTGAGTGCACACATTGACAACCGTTCTGTTAGATAGCTGCGTTTTGGATTTAGAAGCAGATATTTCCCTGTGCTTACTGCTGTTTCTTCCATATGATGCCGGTAATGGGCTGAAAACCCCTGTTTTGGGACTCTGCAGAGAAAGTGTTTGCAGACTGCTGAATCCACACACGGGTTTAACTCTGGAAGTTGAGTGCACACATTGACAACCGTTCTGTTAGATAGCTGCGTTTTGGATTTAGAAGCAGATATTTCCCTGTGCTTACTGCTGTTTCTTCCATATGCCGGTAATGGGCTGAAAACGCCTGTTTTGGGACTCTGCAGAGAATGTGTTTGCAGACTGCTGAATCCACACACGGGTTTAACTCTGGAAGTTGAGTGCACACATTGACAACCGTTCTGTTAGATAGCTGCGTTTTGGATTTAGAAGCAGATATTTCCCTGTGCTTACTGCTGTTTCTTCCATATGCCGGTAATGGGCTGAAAACGCCTGTTTTGGGACTCTGCAGAGAAAGTGTTTGCAGACTGCTGAATCCACACACGGGTTTAACTCTGGAAGTTGAGTGCACACATTGACAACCGTTCTGTTAGATAGCTGCGTTTTGGATTTAGAAGCAGATATTTCCCTGTGCTTACTGCTGTTTCTTCCATATGCCGGTAATGGGCTGAAAACGCCTGTTTTGGGACTCTGCAGAGAAAGTGTTTGCAGACTGCTGAATCCACACACGGGTTTAACTCTGGAAGTTGAGTGCACACATTGACAACCGTTCTGTTAGATAGCTGCGTTTTGGATTTAGAAGCAGATATTTCCCTGTGCTTACTGCTGTTTCTTCCATATGCCGGTAATGGGCTGAAAACGCCTGTTTGGGGACTCTGCAGAGAAAGTGTTTGCAGACTGCTGAATCCACACACGGGTTTAACTCTGGAAGTTGAGTGCACACATTGACAACCGTTCTGTTAGATAGCTGCGTTTTGGATTTAGAAGCAGATATTTCCCTGTGCTTACTGCTGTTTCTTCCATATGCCGGTAATGGGCTGAAAACGCCTGTTTTGGGACTCTGCAGAGAAAGTGTTTGCAGACTGCTGAATCCACACACGGGTTTACCTCTGGAAGTTGAGTGCACACATTGACAACCGTTCTGTTAGATAGCTGAGTTTTGGATTTAGAAGCAGATATTTCCCTGTGCTTACTGCTGTTTCTTCCATATGCCGGTAATGGGCTGAAAACGCCTGTTTTCGGACTCTGCAGAGAAAGTGTTTGCAGACTGCTGAATCCACACACGGGTTTAACTCTGGAAGTTGAGTGCACACATTGACAACCGTTCTGTTAGATAGCTGCGTTTTGGATTTAGAAGCAGATATTTCCCTGTGCTTACTGCTGTTTCTTCCATATGCCGGTAATGGGCTGAAAACGCCTGTTTTGGGACTCTGCAGAGAAAGTGTTTGCAGACTGCTGAATCCACACACGGGTTTAACTCTGGAAGTTGAGTGCACACATTGACAACCGTTCTGTTAGATAGCTGCGTTTTGGATTTAGAAGCAGATATTTCCCTGTGCTTACTGCTGTTTCTTCCATATGCCGGTAATGGGCTGAAAACGCCTGCTTTGGGACTCTGCAGAGAAAGTGTTTGCAGACTGCTGAATCCACACACGGGTTTAACTCTGGAAGTTGAGTGCACACATTGACAACCGTTCTGTTAGATAGCTGCGTTTTGGATTTAGAAGCAGATATTTCCCTGTGCTTACTGCTGTTTCTTCCATATGCCGGTAATGGGCTGAAAACGCCTGTTTGGGGACTCTGCAGAGAAAGTGTTTGCAGACTGCTGAATCCACACACGGGTTTAACTCTGGAAGTTGAGTGCACACATTGACAACCGTTCTGTTAGATAGCTGCGTTTTGGATTTAGAAGCAGATATTTCCCTGTGCTTACTGCTGTTTCTTCCTTATGCCGGTAATGGGCTGAAAACGCCTGGTTTGGGACTCTGCAGAGAAAGTGTTTGCAGACTGCTGAATCCACACACGGGTTTAACTCTGGAAGTTGAGTGCACACATTGACAACCGTTCTGTTAGATAGCTGCGTTTTGGATTTAGAAGCAGATATTTCCCTGTGCTTACTGCTGTTTCTTCCTTATGCCGGTAATGGGCTGAAAACGCCTGCTTTGGGACTCTGCAGAGAAAGTGTTTGCAGACTGCTGAATCCACACACGGGTTTAACTCTGGAAGTTGAGTGCACACATTGACAACCGTTCTGTTAGATAGCTGCGTTTTGGATTTAGAAGCAGATATTTCCCTGTGCTTACTGCTGTTTCTTCCATATGCCGGTAATGGGCTGAAAACGCCTGCTTTGGGACTCTGCAGAGAAAGTGTTTGCAGACTGCTGAATCCACACACGGGTTTAACTCTGGAAGTTGAGTGCACACATTGACAACCGTTCTGTTAGATAGCTGCGTTTTGGATTTAGAAGCAGATATTTCCCTGTGCTTACTGCTGTTTCTTCCATATGCCGGTAATGGGCTGAAAACGCCTGTTTTGGGACTCTGCAGAGAAAGTGTTTGCAGATTGCTGAATCCACACACGGGTTTAACTCTGGAAGTTGAGTGCACACATTGACAACCGTTCTGTTAGATAGCTGCGTTTTGGATTTAGAAGCAGATATTTCCCTGTGCTTACTGCTGTTTCTTCCATATGCCGGTAATGGGCTGAAAACGCCTGCTTTGGGACTCTGCAGAGAAAGTGTTTGCAGACTGCTGAATCCACACACGGGTTTAACTCTGGAAGTTGAGTGCACACATTGACAACCGTTCTGTTAGATAGCTGCGTTTTGGATTTAGAAGCAGATATTTCCCTGTGCTTACTGCTGTTTCTTCCATATGCCGGTAATGGGCTGAAAACGCCTGTTTTGGGACTCTGCAGAGAAAGTGTTTGCAGACTGCTGAATCCACACACGGGTTTAACTCTGGAAGTTGAGTGCACACATTGACAACCGTTCTGTTAGATAGCTGCGTTTTGGATTTAGAAGCAGATATTTCCCTGTGCTTACTGCTGTTTCTTCCATATGCCGGTAATGGGCTGAAAACGCCTGCTTTGGGACTCTGCAGAGAAAGTGTTTGCAGACTGCTGAATCCACACACGGGTTTAACTCTGGAAGTTGAGTGCACACATTGACAACCGTTCTGTTAGATAGCTGCGTTTTGGATTTAGAAGCAGATATTTCCCTGTGCTTACTGCTGTTTCTTCCATATGCCGGTAATGGGCTGAAAACGCCTGTTTTGGGACTCTGCAGAGAAAGTGTTTGCAGACTGCTGAATCCACACACGGGTTTAACTCTGGAAGTTGAGTGCACACATTGACAACCGTTCTGTTAGATAGCTGCGTTTTGGATTTAGAAGCAGATATTTCCCTGTGCTTACTGCTGTTTCTTCCATATGCCGGTAATGGGCTGAAAACGCCTGTTTTGGGACTCTGCAGAGAAAGTGTTTGCAGACTGCTGAATCCACACACGGGTTTAACTCTGGAAGTTGAGTGCACACATTGACAACCGTTCTGTTAGATAGCTGCGTTTTGGATTTAGAAGCAGATATTTCCCTGTGCTTACTGCTGTTTCTTCCATATGCCGGTAATGGGCTGAAAACGCCTGCTTTGGGACTCTGCAGAGAAAGTGTTTGCAGACTGCTGAATCCACACACGGGTTTAACTCTGGAAGTTGAGTGCACACATTGACAACCGTTCTGTTAGATAGCTGCGTTTTGGATTTAGAAGCAGATATTTCCCTGTGCTTACTGCTGTTTCTTCCATATGCCGGTAATGGGCTGAAAACGCCTGCTTTGGGACTCTGCAGAGAAAGTGTTTGCAGACTGCTGAATCCACACACGGGTTTAACTCTGGAAGTTGAGTGCACACATTGACAACCGTTCTGTTAGATAGCTGCGTTTTGGATTTAGAAGCAGATATTTCCCTGTGCTTACTGCTGTTTCTTCCATATGCCGGTAATGGGCTGAAAACGCCTGTTTTGGGACTCTGCAGAGAAAGTGTTTGCAGACTGCTGAATCCACACACGGGTTTAACTCTGGAAGTTGAGTGCACACATTGACAACCGTTCTGTTAGATAGCTGCGTTTTGGATTTAGAAGCAGATATTTCCCTGTGCTTACTGCTGTTTCTTCCATATGCCGGTAATGGGCTGAAAACGCCTGCTTTGGGACTCTGCAGAGAAAGTGTTTGCAGACTGCTGAATCCACACACGGGTTTAACTCTGGAAGTTGAGTGCACACATTGACAACCGTTCTGTTACATAGCTGCGTTTTGGATTTAGAAGCAGATATTTCCCTGTGCTTACTGCTGTTTCTTCCATATGCCGGTAATGGGCTGAAAACGCCTGTTTTGGGACTCTGCAGAGAAAGTGTTTGCAGACTGCTGAATCCACACACGGGTTTAACTCTGGAAGTTGAGTGCACACATTGACAACCGTTCTGTTAGATAGCTGCGTTTTGGATTTAGAAGCAGATATTTCCCTGTGCTTACTGCTGTTTCTTCCATATGCCGGTAATGGGCTGAAAACGCCTGCTTTGGGACTCTGCAGAGAAAGTGTTTGCAGACTGCTGAATCCACACACGGGTTTAACTCTGGAAGTTGAGTGCACACATTGACAACCGTTCTGTTAGATAGCTGCGTTTTGGATTTAGAAGCAGATATTTCCCTGTGCTTACTGCTGTTTCTTCCATATGCCGGTAATGGGCTGAAAACGCCTGTTTTGGGACTCTGCAGAGAAAGTGTTTGCAGACTGCTGAATCCACACACGGGTTTAACTCTGGAAGTTGAGTGCACACATTGACAACCGTTCTGTTAGATAGCTGCGTTTTGGATTTAGAAGCAGATATTTCCCTGTGCTTACTGCTGTTTCTTCCACATGCCGGTAATGGGCTGAAAACGCCTGTTTTGGGACTCTGCAGAGAAAGTGTTTGCAGACTGCTGAATCCACACACGGGTTTAACTCTGGAAGTTGAGTGCACACATTGACAACCGTTCTGTTAGATAGCTGCGTTTTGGATTTAGAAGCAGATATTTCCCTGTGCTTACTGCTGTTTCTTCCATATGCCGGTAATGGGCTGAAAACGCCTGTTTTGGGACTCTGCAGAGAAAGTGTTTGCAGACTGCTGAATCCACACACGGGTTTACCTCTGGAAGTTGAGTGCACACATTGACAACCGTTCTGTTAGATAGCTGAGTTTTGGATTTAGAAGCAGATATTTCCCTGTGCTTACTGCTGTTTCTTCCATATGCCGGTAATGGGCTGAAAACGCCTGTTTTCGGACTCTGCAGAGAAAGTGTTTGCAGACTGCTGAATCCACACACGGGTTTAACTCTGGAAGTTGAGTGCACACATTGACAACCGTTCTGTTAGATAGCTGCGTTTTGGATTTAGAAGCAGATATTTCCCTGTGCTTACTGCTGTTTCTTCCATATGCCGGTAATGGGCTGAAAACGCCTGGTTTGGGACTCTGCAGAGAAAGTGTTTGCAGACTGCTGAATCCACACACGGGTTTAACTCTGGAAGTTGAGTGCACACATTGACAACCGTTCTGTTAGATAGCTGCGTTTTGGATTTAGAAGCAGATATTTCCCTGTGCTTACTGCTGTTTCTTCCATATGCCGGTAATGGGCTGAAAACGCCTGCTTTGGGACGCTGCAGAGAAAGTGTTTGCAGACTGCTGAATCCACACACGGGTTTAACTCTGGAAGTTGAGTGCACACATTGACAACCGTTCTGTTAGATAGCTGCGTTTTGGATTTAGAAGCAGATATTTCCCTGTGCTTACTGCTGTTTCTTCCATATGCCGGTAATGGGCTGAAAACGCCTGGTTTGGGACTCTGCAGAGAAAGTGTTTGCAGACTGCTGAATCCACACACGGGTTTAACTCTGGAAGTTGAGTGCACACATTGACAACCGTTCTGTTAGATAGCTGCGTTTTGGATTTAGAAGCAGATATTTCCCTGTGCTTACTGCTGTTTCTTCCATATGCCGGTAATGGACTGAAAACGCCTGCTTTGGGACTCTGCAGAGAAAGTGTTTGCAGACTGCTGAATCCACACACGGGTTTAACTCTGGAAGTTGAGTGCACACATTGACAACCGTTCTGTTAGATAGCTGCGTTTTGGATTTAGAAGCAGATATTTCCCTGTGCTTACTGCTGTTTCTTCCATATGCCGGTAATGGGCTGAAAACGCCTGTTTTGGGACTCTGCAGAGAAAGTGTTTGCAGACTGCTGAATCCACACACGGGTTTAACTCTGGAAGTTGAGTGCACACATTGACAACCGTTCTGTTAGATAGCTGCGTTTTGGATTTAGAAGCAGATATTTCCCTGTGCTTACTGCTGTTTCTTCCATATGCCGGTAATGGGCTGAAAACGCCTGTTTTGGGACTCTGCAGAGAAAGTGTTTGCAGACTGCTGAATCCACACACGGGTTTAACTCTGGAAGTTGAGTGCACACATTGACAACCGTTCTGTTAGATAGCTGCGTTTTGGATTTAGAAGCAGATATTTCCCTGTGCTTACTGCTGTTTCTTCCATATGCCGGTAATGGGCTGAAAACGCCTGCTTTGGGACTCTGCAGAGAAAGTGTTTGCAGACTGCTGAATCCACACACGGGTTTAACTCTGGAAGTTGAGTGCACACATTGACAACCGTTCTGTTAGATAGCTGCGTTTTGGATTTAGAAGCAGATATTTCCCTGTGCTTACTGCTGTTTCTTCCATATGCCGGTAATGGGCTGAAAACGCCTGTTTTGGGACTCTGCAGAGAATGTGTTTGCAGACTGCTGAATCCACACACGGGTTTAACTCTGGAAGTTGAGTGCACACATTGACAACCGTTCTGTTAGATAGCTGCGTTTTGGATTTAGAAGCAGATATTTCCCTGTGCTTACTGCTGTTTCTTCCATATGCCGGTAATGGGCTGAAAACGCCTGTTTTGGGACTCTGCAGAGAAAGTGTTTGCAGACTGCTGAATCCACACACGGGTTTAACTCTGGAAGTTGAGTGCACACATTGACAACCGTTCTGTTAGATAGCTGCGTTTTGGATTTAGAAGCAGATATTTCCCTGTGCTTACTGCTGTTTCTTCCAAATGCCGGTAATGGGCTGAAAACGCCTGTTTTGGGACTCTGCAGAGAAAGTGTTTGCAGACTGCTGAATCCACACACGGGTTTAACTCTGGAAGTTGAGTGCACACAATGACAACCGTTCTGTTAGATAGCTGCGTTTTGGATTTAGAAGCAGATATTTCCCTGTGCTTACTGCTGTTTCTTCCATATGCCGGTAATGGGCTGAAAACGCCTGTTTTGGGACTCTGCAGAGAAAGTGTTTGCAGACTGCTGAATCCACACACGGGTTTAACTCTGGAAGTTGAGTGCACACATTGACAACCGTTCTGTTAGATAGCTGCGTTTTGGATTTAGAAGCAGATATTTCCCTGTGCTTACTGCTGTTTCTTCCATATGCCGGTAATGGGCTGAAAACGCCTGTTTTGGGACTCTGCAGAGAAAGTGTTTGCAGACTGCTGAATCCACACACGGGTTTACCTCTGGAAGTTGAGTGCACACATTGACAACCGTTCTGTTTGATAGCTGAGTTTTGGATTTAGAAGCAGATATTTCCCTGTGCTTACTGCTGTTTCTTCCATATGCCGGTAATGGGCTGAAAACGCCTGTTTTCGGACTCTGCAGAGAAAGTGTTTGCAGACTGCTGAATCCACACACGGGTTTAACTCTGGAAGTTGAGTGCACACATTGACAACCGTTCTGTTAGATAGCTGCGTTTTGGATTTAGAAGCAGATATTTCCCTGTGCTTACTGCTGTTTCTTCCATATGCCGGTAATGGGCTGAAAACGCCTGGTTTGGGACTCTGCAGAGAAAGTGTTTGCAGACTGCTGAATCCACACACGGGTTTAACTCTGGAAGTTGAGTGCACACATTGACAACCGTTCTGTTAGATAGCTGCGTTTTGGATTTAGAAGCAGATATTTCCCTGTGCTTACTGCTGTTTCTTCCATATGCCGGTAATGGGCTGAAAACGCCTGCTTTGGGACTCTGCAGAGAAAGTGTTTGCAGACTGCTGAATCCACACACGGGTTTAACTCTGGAAGTTGAGTGCACACATTGACAACCGTTCTGTTAGATAGCTGCGTTTTGGATTTAGAAGCAGATATTTCCCTGTGCTTACTGCTGTTTCTTCCATATGCCGGTAATGGGCTGAAAACGCCTGTTTTGGGACTCTGCAGAGAAAGTGTTTGCAGACTGCTGAATCCACACACGGGTTTAACTCTGGAAGTTGAGTGCACACATTGACAACCGTTCTGTTAGATAGCTGCGTTTTGGATTTAGAAGCAGATATTTCCCTGTGCTTACTGCTGTTTCTTCCATATGCCGGTAATGGGCTGAAAACGCCTGTTTTGGGACTCTGCAGAGAAAGTGTTTGCAGACTGCTGAATCCACACACGGGTTTAACTCTGGAAGTTGAGTGCACACATTGACAACCGTTCTGTTAGATAGCTGCGTTTTGGATTTAGAAGCAGATATTTCCCTGTGCTTACTGCTGTTTCTTCCATATGCCGGTAATGGGCTGAAAACGCCTGGTTTGGGACTCTGCAGAGAAAGTGTTTGCAGACTGCTGAATCCACACACGGGTTTAACTCTGGAAGTTGAGTGCACACATTGACAACCGTTCTGTTAGATAGCTGCGTTTTGGATTTAGAAGCAGATATTTCCCTGTGCTTACTGCTGTTTCTTCCATATGCCGGTAATGGGCTGAAAACCCCTGTTTTGGGACTCTGCAGAGAAAGTGTTTGCAGACTGCTGAATCCACACACGGGTTTAACTCTGGAAGTTGAGTGCACACATTGACAACCGTTCTGTTAGATAGCTGCGTTTTGGATTTAGAAGCAGATATTTCCCTGTGCTTACTGCTGTTTCTTCCATATGCCGGTAATGGGCTGAAAACGCCTGTTTTGGGACTCTGCAGAGAAAGTGTTTGCAGACTGCTGAATCCACACACGGGTTTAACTCTGGAAGTTGAGTGCACACATTGACAACCGTTCTGTTAGATAGCTGCGTTTTGGATTTAGAAGCAGATATTTCCCTGTGCTTACTGCTGTTTCTTCCATATGCCGGTAATGGGCTGAAAACGCCTGGTTTGGGACTCTGCAGAGAAAGTGTTTGCAGACTGCTGAATCCACACACGGGTTTAACTCTGGAAGTTGAGTGCACACATTGACAACCGTTCTGTTAGATAGCTGCGTTTTGGATTTAGAAGCAGATATTTCCCTGTGCTTACTGCTGTTTCTTCCATATGCCGGTAATGGGCTGAAAACGCCTGTTTTGGGACTCTGCAGAGAAAGTGTTTGCAGACTGCTGAATCCACACACGGGTTTAACTCTGGAAGTTGAGTGCACACATTGACAACCGTTCTGTTAGATAGCTGCGTTTTGGATTTAGAAGCAGATATTTCCCTGTGCTTACTGCTGTTTCTTCCATATGCCGGTAATGGGCTGAAAACGCGTGTTTTGGGACTCTGCAGAGAAAGTGTTTGCAGACTGCTGAATCCACACACGGGTTTAACTCTGGAAGTTGAGTGCACACATTGACAACCGTTCTGTTAGATAGCTGCGTTTTGGATTTAGAAGCAGATATTTCCCTGTGCTTACTGCTGTTTCTTCCATATGCCGGTAATGGGCTGAAAACGCCTGCTTTGGGACTCTGCAGAGAAAGTGTTTGCAGACTGCTGAATCCACACACGGGTTTAACTCTGGAAGTTGAGTGCACACATTGACAACCGTTCTGTTAGATAGCTGCGTTTTGGATTTAGAAGCAGATATTGCCCTGTGCTTACTGCTGTTTCTTCCATATGCCGGTAATGGGCTGAAAACGCCTGGTTTGGGACTCTGCAGAGAAAGGGTTTGCAGACTGCTGAATCCACACACGGGTTTAACTCTGGAAGTTGAGTGTGCACATTGACAACCGTTCTGTTAGATAGCTGCGTTTTGGATTTAGAAGCAGATATTTCCCTGTGCTTACTGCTGTTTCTTCCATATGCCAGTAATGGGCTGATAACGCCTGCTTTGGGACTCTGCAGAGAAAGTGTTTGCAGACTGCTGAATCCACAGACGGGTTTAACTCTGGAAGTTGAGTGCACACATTGACAACCGTTCTGTTAGATAGCTGCGTTTTGGATTTAGAAGCAGATATTTCCCTGGGCTTACTGCTGTTTCTTCCATATGCCGGTAATGGGCTGAAAACGCCTGTTTTGGGACTCTGCAGAGAAAGTGTTTGCAGACTGCTGAATCCACACACGGGTTTAACTCTGGAAGTTGAGTGCACACATTGACAACCGTTCTGTTAGATAGCTGCGTTTTGGATTTAGAAGCAGATATTTCCCTGTGCTTACTGCTGTTTCTTCCATATGCCGGTAATGGGCTGAAAACGCCTGCTTTGGGACTCTGCAGAGAAAGTGTTTGCAGACTGCTGAATCCACACACGGGTTTAACACTGGAAGTTGCGTGCACACATTGACAACCGTTCTGTTAGATAGCTGTGTTTTGGATTTAGAAGCAGATATTTCCCTGTGCTTACTGCTATTTCTTCCATATGCCGGTAATGGGCTGAAAACGCCTGTTTTGGGACTCTGCAGAGAAAGTGTTTGCAGACTGCTGAATCCACACACGGGTTTAACTCTGGAAGTTGAGTGCACACATTGACAACCGTTCTGTTAGATAGCTGCGTTTTGGATTTAGAAGCAGATATTTCCCTGTGCTTACTGCTGTTTCTTCCATATGCCGGTAATGGGCTGAAAACGCCTGTTTTGGGACTCTGCAGAGAAAGTGTTTGCAGACTGCTGAATCCACACACGGGTTTAACTCTGGAAGTTGAGTGCACACATTGACAACCGTTCTGTTAGATAGCTGCGTTTTGGATTTAGAAGCAGATATTTCCCTGTGCTTACTGCTGTTTCTTCCATATGCCGGTAATGGGCTGAAAACGCCTGGTTTGGGACTCTGCAGAGAAAGTGTTTGCAGACTGCTGAATCCACACACGGGTTTAACTCTGGAAGTTGAGTGCACACATTGACAACCGTTCTGTTAGATAGCTGCGTTTTGGATTTAGAAGCAGATATTTCCCTGTGCTTACTGCTGTTTCTTCCATATGCCGGTAATGGGCTGAAAACGCCTGTTTTGGGACTCTGCAGAGAAAGTGTTTGCAGACTGCTGAATCCACACACGGGTTTAACTCTGGAAGTTGAGTGCACACATTGACAACCGTTCTGTTAGATAGCTGCGTTTTGGATTTAGAAGCAGATATTTCCCTGTGCTTACTGCTGTTTCTTCCATATGCCGGTAATGGGCTGAAAACGCCTGTTTTGGGACTCTGCAGAGAAAGTGTTTGCAGACTGCTGAATCCACACACGGGTTTAACTCTGGAAGTTGAGTGCACACATTGACAACCGTTCTGTTAGATAGCTGCGTTTTGGATTTAGAAGCAGATATTTCCCTGTGCTTACTGCTGTTTCTTCCATATGCCGGTAATGGGCTGAAAACGCCTGTTTTGGGACTCTGCAGAGAAAGTGTTTGCAGACTGCTGAATCCACACACGGGTTTAACTCTGGAAGTTGAGTGCACACATTGACAACCGTTCTGTTAGATAGCTGCGTTTTGGATTTAGAAGCAGATATTTCCCTGTGCTTACTGCTGTTTCTTCCATATGCCGGTAATGGGCTGAAAACGCCTGTTTTGGGACTCTGCAGAGAAAGTGTTTGCAGACTGCTGAATCCACACACGGGTTTAACTCTGGAAGTTGAGTGCACACATTGACAACCGTTCTGTTAGATAGCTGCGTTTTGGATTTAGAAGCAGATATTTCCCTGGGCTTAGTGCTGTTTCTTCCATATGCCGGTAATGGGCTGAAAACGCCTGTTTTGGGACTCTGCAGAGAAAGTGTTTGCAGACTGCTGAATCCACACACGGGTTTAACTCTGGAAGTTGAGTGCACACATTGACAACCGTTCTGTTAGATAGCTGCGTTTTGGATTTAGAAGCAGATATTTCCCTGTGCTTACTGCTGTTTCTTCCATATGCCGGTAATGGGCTGAAAACGCCTGGTTTGGGACTCTGCAGAGAAAGGGTTTGCAGACTGCTGAATCCACACACGGGTTTAACTCTGGAAGTTGAGTGTGCACATTGACAACCGTTCTGTTAGATAGCTGCGTTTTGGATTTAGAAGCAGATATTTCCCTGTGCTTACTGCTGTTTCTTCCATATGCCAGTAATGGGCTGAAAACGCCTGCTTTGGGACTCTGCAGAGAAAGTGTTTGCAGACTGCTGAATCCACAGACGGGTTTAACTCTGGAAGTTGAGTGCACACATTGACAACCGTTCTGTTAGATAGCTGCGTTTTGGATTTAGAAGCAGATATTTCCCTGTGCTTACTGCTGTTTCTTCCATATGCCGGTAATGGGCTGAAAACGCCTGTTTTTGGACTCTGCAGAGAAAGTGTTTGCAGACTGCTGAATCCACACACGGGTTTAACTCTGGAAGTTGAGTGCACACATTGACAACCGTTCTGTTAGATAGCTGCGTTTTGGATTTAGAAGCAGATATTTCCCTGTGCTTACTGCTGTTTCTTCCATATGCCGGTAATGGGCTGAAAGCGCCTGCTTTGGGACTCTGCAGAGAAAGTGTTTGCAGACTGCTGAATCCACACACGGGTTTAACACTGGAAGTTGCGTGCACACATTGACAACCGTTCTGTTAGATAGCTGTGTTTTGGATTTAGAAGCAGATATTTCCCTGTGCTTACTGCTATTTCTTCCATATGCCGGTAATGGGCTGAAAACGCCTGTTTTGGGACTCTGCAGAGAAAGTGTTTGCAGACTGCTGAATCCACACACGGGTTTAACTCTGGAAGTTGAGTGCACACATTGACAACCGTTCTGTTAGATAGCTGCGTTTTGGATTTAGAAGCAGATATTTCCCTGTGCTTACTGCTGTTTCTTCCATATGCCGGTAATGGGCTGAAAACGCCTGTTTTGGGACTCTGCAGAGAAAGTGTTTGCAGACTGCTGAATCCACACACGGGTTTAACTCTGGAAGTTGAGTGCACACATTGACAACCGTTCTGTTAGATAGCTGCGTTTTGGATTTAGAAGCAGATATTTCCCTGTGCTTACTGCTGTTTCTTCCGTATGCCGGTAATGGGCTGAAAACGCCTGCTTTGGGACTCTGCAGAGAAAGTGTTTGCAGACTGCTGAATCCACACACGGGTTTAACTCTGGAAGTTGAGTGTGCACATTGACAACCGTTCTGTTAGATAGGTGCGTTTTGGATTTAGAAGCAGATATTTCCCTGTGCTTACTGCTGTTTCTTCCGTATGCCGGTAATGGGCTGAAAACGCCTGTTTTGGGACTCTGCAGAGAAAGTGTTTGCAGACTGCTGAATCCACACACGGGTTTAACTCTGGAAGTTGAGTGCACACATTGACAACCGTTCTGTTAGATAGCTGCGTTTTGGATTTAGAAGCAGATATTTCCCTGTGCTTACTGCTGTTTCTTCCATATGCCGGTAATGGGCTGAAAACGCCTGTTTTGGGACTCTGCAGAGAAAGTGTTTGCAGACTGCTGAATCCACACACGGGTTTAACTCTGGAAGTTGAGTGCACACATTGACAACCGTTCTGTTAGATAGCTGCGTTTTGGATTTAGAAGCAGATATTTCCCTGTGCTTACTGCTGTTTCTTCCATATGCCGGTAATGGGCTGAAAACGCCTGTTTTGGGACTCTGCAGAGAAAGTGTTTGCAGACTGCTGAATCCACACACGGGTTTAACTCTGGAAGTTGAGTGCACACATTGACAACCGTTCTGTTAGATAGCTGCGTTTTGGATTTAGAAGCAGATATTTCCCTGTGCTTACTGCTGTTTCTTCCATATGCCGGTAATGGGCTGAAAACGCCTGTTTTCGGACTCTGCAGAGAAAGTGTTTGCAGACTGCTGAATCCACACACGGGTTTAACTTTGGAAGTTGAGTGCACACATTGACAACCGTTCTGTTAGATAGCTGCGTTTTGGATTTAGAAGCAGATATTTCCCTGTGCTTACTGCTGTTTCTTCCATATGCCGGTAATGGGCTGAAAATGCCTGTTTTCGGACTCTGCAGAGAAAGTGTTTGCAGACTGCTGAATCCACACACGGGTTTAACTCTGGAAGTTGAGTGCACACATTGACAACCGTTCTGTTAGATAGCTGCGTTTTGGATTTAGAAGCAGATATTTCCCTGTGCTTACTGCTGTTTCTTCCATATGCCGGTAATGGGCTGAAAACGCCTGTTTTGGGACTCTGCAGAGAAAGTGTTTGCAGACTGCTGAATCCACACACGGGTTTAACTCTGGAAGTTGAGTGCACACATTGACAACCGTTCTGTTAGATAGCTGCGTTTTGGATTTAGAAGCAGATATTTCCCTGTGCTTACTGCTGTTTCTTCCATATGCCGGTAATGGGCTGAAAACGCCTGCTTTGGGACTCTGCAGAGAAAGTGTTTGCAGACTGCTGAATCCACACACGGGTTTAACTCTGGAAGTTGAGTGCACACATTGACAACCGTTCTGTTAGATAGCTGCGTTTTGGATTTAGAAGCAGATATTTCCCTGTGCTTACTGCTGTTTCTTCCATATGCCGGTAATGGGCTGAAAACGCCTGTTTTGGGACTCTGCAGAGAAAGTGTTTGCAGACTGCTGAATCCACACACGGGTTTAACTCTGGAAGTTGAGTGCACACATTGACAACCGTTCTGTTAGATAGCTGCGTTTTGGATTTAGAAGCAGATATTTCCCTGTGCTTACTGCTGTTTCTTCCATATGCCGATAATGGGCTGAAAACGCCTGTTTTGGGACTCTGCAGAGAAAGTGTTTGCAGACTGCTGAATCCACACACGGGTTTAACTCTGGAAGTTGAGTGCACACATTGACAACCGTTCTGTTAGATAGCTGCGTTTTGGATTTAGAAGCAGATATTTCCCTGTGCTTACTGCTGTTTCTTCCATATGCCGGTAATGGGCTGAAAACGCCTGGTTTGGGACTCTGCAGAGAAAGTGTTTGCAGACTGCTGAATCCACACACGGGTTTAACTCTGGAAGTTGAGTGCACACATTGACAACCGTTCTGTTAGATAGCTGCGTTTTGGATTTAGAAGCAGATATTTCCCTGTGCTTACTGCTGTTTCTTCCATATGCCGGTTATGGGCTGAAAACGCCTGCTTTGGGACTCTGCAGAGAAAGTGTTTGCAGACTGCTGAATCCACACACGGGTTTAACTCTGGAAGTTGAGTGCACACATTGACAACCGTTCTGTTAGATAGCTGCGTTTTGGATTTAGAAGCAGATATTTCCCTGTGCTTACTGCTGTTTCTTCCATATGCCGGTAATGGGCTGAAAACGCCTGTTTTGGGACTCTGCAGAGAAAGTGTTTGCAGACTGCTGAATCCACACACGGGTTTAACTCTGGAAGTTGAGTGCACACATTGACAACCGTTCTGTTAGATAGCTGCGTTTTGGATTTAGAAGCAGATATTTCCCTGTGCTTACTGCTGTTTCTTCCATATGCCGGTAATGGGCTGAAAACGCCTGTTTTGGGACTCTGCAGAGAAAGTGTTTGCAGACTGCTGAATCCACACATGGGTTTAACTCTTGAAGTTGAGTGCACACATTGACAACCGTTCTGTTAGATAGCTGCGTTTTGGATTTAGAAGCAGATATTTCCCTGTGCTTACTGCTGTTTCTTCCATATGCCGGTAATGGGCTGAAAACGCCTGTTTGGGGACTCTGCAGAGAAAGTGTTTGCAGACTGCTGAATCCACACACGGGTTTAACTCTGGAAGTTGAGTGCACACATTGACAACCGTTCTGTTAGATAGCTGCGTTTTGGATTTAGAAGCAGATATTTCCCTGTGCTTACTGCTGTTTCTTCCATATGCCGGTAATGGGCTGAAAACGCCTGGTTTGGGACTCTGCAGAGAAAGGGTTTGCAGACTGCTGAATCCACACACGGGTTTAACTCTGGAAGTTGAGTGTGCACATTGACAACCGTTCTGTTAGATAGCTGCGTTTTGGATTTAGAAGCAGATATTTCCCTGTGCTTACTGCTGTTTCTTCCATATGCCAGTAATGGGCTGAAAACGCCTGCTTTGGGACTCTGCAGAGAAAGTGTTTGCAGACTGCTGAATCCACAGACGGGTTTAACTCTGGAAGTTGAGTGCACACATTGACAACCGTTCTGTTAGATAGCTGCGTTTTGGATTTAGAAGCAGATATTTCCCTGTGCTTACTGCTGTTTCTTCCATATGCCGGTAATGGGCTGAAAACGCCTGTTTTGGGACTCTGCAGAGAAAGTGTTTGCAGACTGCTGAATCCACACACGGGTTTAACTCTGGAAGTTGAGTGCACACATTGACAACCGTTCTGTTAGATAGCTGCGTTTTGATTTAGAAGCAGATATTTCCCTGTGCTTACTGCTGTTTCTTCCTTATGCCGGTAATGGGCTGAAAACGCCTGCTTTGGGACTCTGCAGAGAAAGTGTTTGCAGACTGCTGAATCCACACACGGGTTTAACACTGGAAGTTGCGTGCACACATTGACAACCGTTCTGTTAGATAGCTGTGTTTTGGATTTAGAAGCAGATATTTCCCTGTGCTTACTGCTATTTCTTCCATATGCCGGTAATGGGCTGAAAACGCCTGTTTTGGGACTCTGCAGAGAAAGTGTTTGCAGACTGCTGAATCCACACAAGGGTTTAACTCTGGAAGTTGAGTGCACACATTGACAACCGTTCTGTTAGATAGCTGCGTTTTGGATTTAGAAGCAGATATTTCCCTGTGCTTACTGCTGTTTCTTCCATATGCCGGTAATGGGCTGAAAACGCCTGTTTTGGGACTCTGCAGAGAAAGTGTTTGCAGACTGCTGAATCCACACACGGGTTTAACTCTGGAAGTTGAGTGCACACATTGACAACCGTTCTGTTAGATAGCTGCGTTTTGGATTTAGAAGCAGATATTTCCCTGTGCTTACTGCTGTTTCTTCCGTATGCCGGTAATGGGCTGAAAACGCCTGGTTTGGGACTCTGCAGAGAAAGTGTTTGCAGACTGCTGAATCCACACACGGGTTTAACTCTGGAAGTTGAGTGTACACATTGACAACCGTTCTGTTAGATAGGTGCGTTTTGGATTTAGAAGCAGATATTTCCCTGTGCTTACTGCTGTTTCTTCCGTATGCCGGTAATGGGCTGAAAACGCCTGTTTTGGGACTCTGCAGAGAAAGTGTTTGCAGACTGCTGAATCCACACACGGGTTTAACTCTGGAAGTTGAGTGCACACATTGACAACCGTTCTGTTAGATAGCTGCGTTTTGGATTTAGAAGCAGATATTTCCCTGTGCTTACTGCTGTTTCTTCCATATGCCGGTAATGGGCTGAAAACGCCTGTTTTGGGACTCTGCAGAGAAAGTGTTTGCAGACTGCTGAATCCACACACGGGTTTAACTCTGGAAGTTGAGTGCACACATTGACAACCGTTCTGTTAGATAGCTGCGTTTTGGATTTAGAAGCAGATATTTCCCTGTGCTTACTGCTGTTTCTTCCATATGCCGGTAATGGGCTGAAAACGCCTGTTTTGGGACTCTGCAGAGAAAGTGTTTGCAGACTGCTGAATCCACACACGGGTTTAACTCTGGAAGTTGAGTGCACACATTGACAACCGTTCTGTTAGATAGCTGCGTTTTGGATTTAGAAGCAGATATTTCCCTGTGCTTACTGCTGTTTCTTCCATATGCCGGTAATGGGCTGAAAACGCCTGTTTTGGGACTCTGCAGAGAAAGTGTTTGCAGACTGCTGAATCCACACACGGGTTTAACTCTGGAAGTTGAGTGCACACATTGACAACCGTTCTGTTAGATAGCTGCGTTTTGGATTTAGAAGCAGATATTTC
Organism: Aotus nancymaae; assembly: GCF_030222135.1. Taxonomy (NCBI): domain Eukaryota; kingdom Metazoa; phylum Chordata; class Mammalia; order Primates; family Aotidae; genus Aotus; species Aotus nancymaae. The sequence continues at coordinate 20,015 of NW_026989190.1, forward strand.
CCTGTGCTTACTGCTGTTTCTTCCATATGCCGGTAATGGGCTGAAAACGCCTGTTTTGGGACTCTGCAGAGAAAGTGTTTGCAGACTGCTGAATCCACACACGGGTTTAACTCTGGAAGTTGAGTGCACACATTGACAACCGTTCTGTTAGATAGCTGCGTTTTGGATTTAGAAGCAGATATTTCCCTGTGCTTACTGCTGTTTCTTCCATATGCCGGTAATGGGCTGAAAACGCCTGTTTTGGGACTCTGCAGAGAAAGTGTTTGCAGACTGCTGAATCCACACACGGGTTTAACTCTGGAAGTTGAGTGCACACATTGACAACCGTTCTGTTAGATAGCTGCGTTTTGGATTTAGAAGCAGATATTTCCCTGTGCTTACTGCTGTTTCTTCCATATGCCGGTAATGGGCTGAAAACGCCTGCTTTGGGACTCTGCAGAGAAAGTGTTTGCAGACTGCTGAATCCACACACGGGTTTAACTCTGGAAGTTGAGTGCACACATTGACAACCGTTCTGTTAGATAGCTGCGTTTTGGATTTAGAAGCAGATATTTCCCTGTGCTTACTGCTGTTTCTTCCATATGCCGGTAATGGGCTGAAAACCCCTGTTTTGGGACTCTGCAGAGAAAGTGTTTGCAGACTGCTGAATCCACACACGGGTTTAACTCTGGAAGTTGAGTGCACACATTGACAACCGTTCTGTTAGATAGCTGCGTTTTGGATTTAGAAGCAGATATTTCCCTGTGCTTACTGCTGTTTCTTCCATATGCCGGTAATGGGCTGAAAACGCCTGTTTTGGGACTCTGCAGAGAAAGTGTTTGCAGACTGCTGAATCCACACACGGGTTTAACTCTGGAAGTTGAGTGCACACATTGACAACCGTTCTGTTAGATAGCTGCGTTTTGGATTTAGAAGCAGATATTTCCCTGTGCTTACTGCTGTTTCTTCCATATGCCGGTAATGGGCTGAAAACGCCTGCTTTGGGACTCTGCAGAGAAAGTGTTTGCAGACTGCTGAATCCACACACGGGTCTAACTCTGGAAGTTGAGTGCACACATTGACAACCGTTCTGTTAGATAGCTGCGTTTTGGATTTAGAAGCAGATATTTCCCTGTGCTTACTGCTGTTTCTTCCATATGCCGGTAATGGGCTGAAAACCCCTGTTTTGGGACTCTGCAGAGAAAGTGTTTGCAGACTGCTGAATCCACACACGGGTTTAACTCTGGAAGTTGAGTGCACACATTGACAACCGTTCTGTTAGATAGCTGCGTTTTGGATTTAGAAGCAGATATTTCCCTGTGCTTACTGCTGTTTCTTCCATATGCCGGTAATGGGCTGAAAACGCCTGCTTTGGGACTCTGCAGAGAATGTGTTTGCAGACTGCTGAATCCACACACGGGTTTAACTCTGGAAGTTGAGTGCACACATTGACAACCGTTCTGTTAGATAGCTGCGTTTTGGATTTAGAAGCAGATATTTCCCTGTGCTTACTGCTGTTTCTTCCATATGCCGGTAATGGGCTGAAAACGCCTGTTTTGGGACTCTGCAGAGAAAGTGTTTGCAGACTGCTGAATCCACACACGGGTTTAACTCTGGAAGTTGAGTGCACACATTGACAACCGTTCTGTTAGATAGCTGCGTTTTGGATTTAGAAGCAGATATTTCCCTGTGCTTACTGCTGTTTCTTCCATATGCCGGTAATGGGCTGAAAACGCCTGTTTTGGGACTCTGCAGAGAAAGTGTTTGCAGACTGCTGAATCCACACACGGGTTTAACTCTGGAAGTTGAGTGCACACATTGACAACCGTTCTGTTAGATAGCTGCGTTTTGGATTTAGAAGCAGATATTTCCCTGTGCTTACTGCTGTTTCTTCCATATGCCGGTAATGGGCTGAAAACGCCTGTTTTGGGACTCTGCAGAGAAAGTGTTTGCAGACTGCTGAATCCACACACGGGTTTAACTCTGGAAGTTGAGTGCACACATTGACAACCGTTCTGTTAGATAGCTGCGTTTTGGATTTAGAAGCAGATATTTCCCTGTGCTTACTGCTGTTTCTTCCATATGCCGGTAATGGGCTGAAAACGCCTGTTTTGGGACTCTGCAGAGAAAGTGTTTGCAGACTGCTGAATCCACACACGGGTTTACCTCTGGAAGTTGAGTGCACACATTGACAACCGTTCTGTTAGATAGCTGAGTTTTGGATTTAGAAGCAGATATTTCCCTGTGGTTACTGCTGTTTCTTCCATATGCCGGTAATGGGCTGAAAACGCCTGTTTTCGGACTCTGCAGAGAAAGTGTTTGCAGACTGCTGAATCCACACACGGGTTTAACTCTGGAAGTTGAGTGCACACATTGACAACCGTTCTGTTAGATAGCTGCGTTTTGGATTTAGAAGCAGATATTTCCCTGTGCTTACTGCTGTTTCTTCCATATGCCGGTAATGGGCTGAAAACGCCTGGTTTGGGACTCTGCAGAGAAAGTGTTTGCAGACTGCTGAATCCACACACGGGTTTAACTCTGGAAGTTGAGTGCACACATTGACAACCGTTCTGTTAGATAGCTGCGTTTTGGATTTAGAAGCAGATATTTCCCTGTGCTTACTGCTGTTTCTTCCATATGCCGGTAATGGGCTGAAAACGCCTGCTTTGGGACTCTGCAGAGAAAGTGTTTGCAGACTGCTGAATCCACACACGGGTTTAACTCTGGAAGTTGAGTGCACACATTGACAACCGTTCTGTTAGATAGCTGCGTTTTGGATTTAGAAGCAGATATTTCCCGGTGCTTACTGCTGTTTCTTCCATATGCCGGTAATGGGCTGAAAACGCCTGTTTTGGGACTCTGCAGAGAAAGTGTTTGCAGACTGCTGAATCCACACACGGGTTTAACTCTGGAAGTTGAGTGCACACATTGACAACCGTTCTGTTAGATAGCTGCGTTTTGGATTTAGAAGCAGATATTTCCCTGTGCTTACTGCTGTTTCTTCCATATGCAGGTAATGGGCTGAAAACGCCTGCTTTGGGACTCTGCAGAGAAAGTGTTTGCAGACTGCTGAATCCACACACGGGTTTAACTCTGGAAGTTGAGTGCACACATTGACAACCGTTCTGTTAGATAGCTGCGTTTTGGATTTAGAAGCAGATATTTCCCTGTGCTTACTGCTGTTTCTTCCATATGCCGGTAATGGGCTGAAAACGCCTGCTTTGGAACTCTGCAGAGAAAGTGTTTGCAGACTGCTGAATCCACACACGGGTTTAACTCTGGAAGTTGAGTGCACACATTGACAACCGTTCTGTTAGATAGCTGCGTTTTTGGATTTAGAAGCAGATATTTCCCTGTGCTTACTGCTGTTTCTTCCATATGCCGGTAATGGGCTGAAAACGCCTGCTTTGGAACTCTGCAGAGAAAGTGTTTGCAGACTGCTGAATCCACACACGGGTTTAACTCTGGAAGTTGAGTGCACACATTGACAACCGTTCTGTTAGATAGCTGCGTTTTGGATTTAGAAGCAGATATTTCCCTGTGCTTACTGCTGTTTCTTCCATATGCCGGTAATGGGCTGAAAACGCCTGTTTGGGGACTCTGCAGAGAAAGTGTTTGCAGACTGCTGAATCCACACACGGGTTTAACTCTGGAAGTTGAGTGCACACATTGACAACCGTTCTGTTAGATAGCTGCGTTTTGGATTTAGAAGCAGATATTTCCCTGTGCTTACTGCTGTTTCTTCCATATGCCGGTAATGGGCTGAAAACGCCTGGTTTGGGACTCTGCAGAGAAAGTGTTTGCAGACTGCTGAATCCACACACGGGTTTAACTCTGGAAGTTGAGTGCACACATTGACAACCGTTCTGTTAGATAGCTGCGTTTTGGATTTAGAAGCAGATATTTCCCTGTGCTTACTGCTGTTTCTTCCATATGCCGGTAATGGGCTGAAAACGCCTGTTTTGGGACTCTGCAGAGAATGTGTTTGCAGACTGCTGAATCCACACACGGGTTTAACTCTGGAAGTTGAGTGCACACATTGACAACCGTTCTGTTAGATAGCTGCGTTTTGGATTTAGAAGCAGATATTTCCCTGTGCTTACTGCTGTTTCTTCCATATGCCGGTAATGGGCTGAAAACGCCTGCTTTGGGACTCTGCAGAGAAAGTGTTTGCAGACTGCTGAATCCACACACGGGTTTAACTCTGGAAGTTGAGTGCACACATTGACAACCGTTCTGTTAGATAGCTGCGTTTTGGATTTAGAAGCAGATATTTCCCTGTGCTTACTGCTGTTTCTTCCATATGCCGGTAATGGGCTGAAAACGCCTGCTTTGGGACTCTGCAGAGAAAGTGTTTGCAGACTGCTGAATCCACACACGGGTTTAACTCTGGAAGTTGAGTGCACACATTGACAACCGTTCTGTTAGATAGCTGCGTTTTGGATTTAGAAGCAGATATTTCCCTGTGCTTACTGCTGTTTCTTCCATATGCCGGTAATGGGCTGAAAACGCCTGTTTTGGGGACTCTGCAGAGAAAGTGTTTGCAGACTGCTGAATCCACACACGGGTTTAACTCTGGAAGTTGAGTGCACACATTGACAACCGTTCTGTTAGATAGCTGCGTTTTGGATTTAGAAGCAGATATTTCCCTGTGCTTACTGCTGTTTCTTCCATATGCCGGTAATGGGCTGAAAACGCCTGCTTTGGGACTCTGCAGAGAAAGTGTTTGCAGACTGCTGAATCCACACACGGGTTTAACTCTGGAAGTTGAGTGCACACATTGACAACCGTTCTGTTAGATAGCTGCGTTTTGGATTTAGAAGCAGATATTTCCCTGTGCTTACTGCTGTTTCTTCCATATGCCGGTAATGGGCTGAAAACGCCTGCTTTGGGACTCTGCAGAGAAAGTGTTTGCAGACTGCTGAATCCACACACGGGTTTAACTCTGGAAGTTGAGTGCACACATTGACAACCGTTCTGTTAGATAGCTGCGTTTTGGATTTAGAAGCAGATATTTCCCTGTGCTTACTGCTGTTTCTTCCATATGCCGGTAATGGGCTGAAAACGCCTGTTTTGGGACTCTGCAGAGAAAGTGTTTGCAGACTGCTGAATCCACACACGGGTTTAACTCTGGAAGTTGAGTGCACACATTGACAACCGTTCTGTTAGATAGCTGCGTTTTGGATTTAGAAGCAGATATTTCCCTGTGCTTACTGCTGTTTCTTCCATATGCCGGTAATGGGCTGAAAACGCCTGCTTTGGGACTCTGCAGAGAAAGTGTTTGCAGACTGCTGAATCCACACACGGGTTTAACTCTGGAAGTTGAGTGCACACATTGACAACCGTTCTGTTACATAGCTGCGTTTTGGATTTAGAAGCAGATATTTCCCTGTGCTTACTGCTGTTTCTTCCATATGCCGGTAATGGGCTGAAAACGCCTGTTTTGGGACTCTGCAGAGAAAGTGTTTGCAGACTGCTGAATCCACACACGGGTTTAACTCTGGAAGTTGAGTGCACACATTGACAACCGTTCTGTTAGATAGCTGCGTTTTGGATTTAGAAGCAGATATTTCCCTGTGCTTACTGCTGTTTCTTCCATATGCCGGTAATGGCTGAAAACGCCTGCTTTGGGACTCTGCAGAGAAAGTGTTTGCAGACTGCTGAATCCACACACGGGTTTAACTCTGGAAGTTGAGTGCACACATTGACAACCGTTCTGTTAGATAGCTGCGTTTTGGATTTAGAAGCAGATATTTCCCTGTGCTTACTGCTGTTTCTTCCATATGCCGGTAATGGGCTGAAAACGCCTGTTTTGGGACTCTGCAGAGAAAGTGTTTGCAGACTGCTGAATCCACACACGGGTTTAACTCTGGAAGTTGAGTGCACACATTGACAACCGTTCTGTTAGATAGCTGCGTTTTGGATTTAGAAGCAGATATTTCCCTGTGCTTACTGCTGTTTCTTCCATATGCCGGTAATGGGCTGAAAACGCCTGTTTTGGGACTCTGCAGAGAAAGTGTTTGCAGACTGCTGAATCCACACACGGGTTTAACTCTGGAAGTTGAGTGCACACATTGACAACCGTTCTGTTAGATAGCTGCGTTTTGGATTTAGAAGCAGATATTTCCCTGTGCTTACTGCTGTTTCTTCCATATGCCGGTAATGGGCTGAAAACGCCTGTTTTGGGACTCTGCAGAGAAAGTGTTTGCAGACTGCTGAATCCACACACGGGTTTACCTCTGGAAGTTGAGTGCACACATTGACAACCGTTCTGTTAGATAGCTGAGTTTTGGATTTAGAAGCAGATATTTCCCTGTGCTTACTGCTGTTTCTTCCATATGCCGGTAATGGGCTGAAAACGCCTGTTTTGGGACTCTGCAGAGAAAGTGTTTGCAGACTGCTGAATCCACACACGGGTTTAACTCTGGAAGTTGAGTGCACACATTGACAACCGTTCTGTTAGATAGCTGCGTTTTGGATTTAGAAGCAGATATTTCCCTGTGCTTACTGCTGTTTCTTCCATATGCCGGTAATGGGCTGAAAACGCCTGTTTGGGGACTCTGCAGAGAAAGTGTTTGCAGACTGCTGAATCCACACACGGGTTTAACTCTGGAAGTTGAGTGCACACATTGACAACCGTTCTGTTAGATAGCTGCGTTTTGGATTTAGAAGCAGATATTTCCCTGTGCTTACTGCTGTTTCTTCCATATGCCGGTAATGGGCTGAAAACGCCTGGTTTGGGACTCTGCAGAGAAAGTGTTTGCAGACTGCTGAATCCACACACGGGTTTAACTCTGGAAGTTGAGTGCACACATTGACAACCGTTCTGTTAGATAGCTGCGTTTTGGATTTAGAAGCAGATATTTCCCTGTGCTTACTGCTGTTTCTTCCATATGCCGGTAATGGGCTGAAAACGCCTGTTTTGGGACTCTGCAGAGAATGTGTTTGCAGACTGCTGAATCCACACACGGGTTTAACTCTGGAAGTTGAGTGCACACATTGACAACCGTTCTGTTAGATAGCTGCGTTTTGGATTTAGAAGCAGATATTTCCCTGTGCTTACTGCTGTTTCTTCCATATGCCGGTAATGGGCTGAAAACGCCTGTTTTGGGACTCTGCAGAGAAAGTGTTTGCAGACTGCTGAATCCACACACGGGTTTAACTCTGGAAGTTGAGTGCACACATTGACAACCGTTCTGTTAGATAGCTGCGTTTTGGATTTAGAAGCAGATATTTCCCTGTGCTTACTGCTGTTTCTTCCATATGCCGGTAATGGGCTGAAAACGCCTGTTTGGGGACTCTGCAGAGAAAGTGTTTGCAGACTGCTGAATCCACACACGGGTTTAACTCTGGAAGTTGAGTGCACACATTGACAACCGTTCTGTTAGATAGCTGCGTTTTGGATTTAGAAGCAGATATTTCCCTGTGCTTACTGCTGTTTCTTCCATATGCCGGTAATGGGCTGAAAACGCCTGTTTTGGGACTCTGCAGAGAAAGTGTTTGCAGACTGCTGAATCCACACACGGGTTTAACTCTGGAAGTTGAGTGCACACATTGACAACCGTTCTGTTAGATAGCTGAGTTTTGGATTTAGAAGCAGATATTTCCCTGTGCTTACTGCTGTTTCTTCCATATGCCGGTAATGGGCTGAAAACGCCTGTTTTGGGACTCTGCAGAGAAAGTGTTTGCAGACTGCTGAATGCACACACGGGTTTACCTCTGGAAGTTGAGTGTACACATTGACAACCGTTCTGTTAGATAGCTGAGTTTTGGATTTAGAAGCAGATATTTCCCTGTGCTTACTGCTGTTTCTTCCATATGCCGGTAATGGGCTGAAAACGCCTGTTTTCGGACTCTGCAGAGAAAGTGTTTGCAGACTGCTGAATCCACACACGGGTTTAACTCTGGAAGTTGAGTGCACACATTGACAACCGTTCTGTTAGATAGCTGCGTTTTGGATTTAGAAGCAGATATTTCCCTGTGCTTACTGCTGTTTCTTCCATATGCCGGTAATGGGCTGAAAACGCCTGGTTTGGGACTCTGCAGAGAAAGTGTTTGCAGACTGCTGAATCCACACACGGGTTTAACTCTGGAAGTTGAGGGCAAACATTGACAACCGTTCTGTTAGATAGCTGCGTTTTGGATTTAGAAGCAGATATTTCCCTGTGCTTACTGCTGTTTCTTCCATATGCCGGTAATGGGCTGAAAACGCCTGCTTTGGGACTCTGCAGAGAAAGTGTTTGCAGACTGCTGAATCCACACACGGGTTTAACTCTGGAAGTTGAGTGCACACATTGACAACCGTTCTGTTAGATAGCTGCGTTTTGGATTTAGAAGCAGATATTTCCCTGTGCTTACTGCTGTTTCTTCCATATGCCGGTAATGGGCTGAAAACGCCTGTTTTGGGACTCTGCAGAGAAAGTGTTTGCAGACTGCTGAATCCACACACGGGTTTAACTCTGGAAGTTGAGTGCACACATTGACAACCGTTCTGTTAGATAGCTGCGTTTTGGATTTAGAAGCAGATATTTCCCTGTGCTTACTGCTGTTTCTTCCATATGCCGGTAATGGGCTGAAAACGCCTGCTTTGGGACTCTGCAGAGAAAGTGTTTGCAGACTGCTGAATCCACACACGGGTTTAACTCTGGAAGTTGAGTGCACACATTTACAACCGTTCTGTTAGATAGCTGCGTTTTGGATTTAGAAGCAGATATTTCCCTGTGCTTACTGCTGTTTCTTCCATATGCCGGTAATGGGCTGAAAACGCCTGGTTTGGGACTCTGCAGAGAAAGTGTTTGCAGACTGCTGAATCCACACACGGGTTTAACTCTGGAAGTTGAGTGCACACATTGACAACCGTTCTGTTAGATAGCTGCGTTTTGGATTTAGAAGCAGATATTTCCCTGTGCTTACTGCTGTTTCTTCCATATGCCGGTAATGGGCTGAAAACGCCTGGTTTGGGACTCTGCAGAGAAAGTGTTTGCAGACTGCTGAATCCACACACGGGTTTAACTCTGGAAGTTGAGTGCACACATTGACAACCGTTCTGTTAGATAGCTGCGTTTTGGATTTAGAAGCAGATATTTCCCTGTGCTTACTGCTGTTTCTTCCATATGCCGGTAATGGGCTGAAAACGCCTGTTTGGGGACTCTGCAGAGAAAGTGTTTGCAGACTGCTGAATCCACACACGGGTTTAACTCTGGAAGTTGAGTGCACACATTGACAACCGTTCTGTTAGATAGCTGCGTTTTGGATTTAGAAGCAGATATTTCCCTGTGCTTACTGCTGTTTCTTCCATATGCCGGTAATGGGCTGAAAACGCCTGTTTTGGGACTCTGCAGAGAATGTGTTTGCAGACTGCTGAATCCACACACGGGTTTAACTCTGGAAGTTGAGTGCACACATTGACAACCGTTCTGTTAGATAGCTGCGTTTTGGATTTAGAAGCAGATATTTCCCTGTGCTTACTGCTGTTTCTTCCATATGCCGGTAATGGGCTGAAAACGCCTGTTTTGGGACTCTGCAGAGAAAGTGTTTGCAGACTGCTGAATCCACACACGGGTTTAACTCTGGAAGTTGAGTGCACACATTGACAACCGTTCTGTTAGATAGCTGCGTTTTGGATTTAGAAGCAGATATTTCCCTGTGCTTACTGCTGTTTCTTCCATATGCCGGTAATGGGCTGAAAACGCCTGTTTGGGGACTCTGCAGAGAAAGTGTTTGCAGACTGCTGAATCCACACACGGGTTTAACTCTGGAAGTTGAGTGCACACATTGACAACCGTTCTGTTAGATAGCTGCGTTTTGGATTTAGAAGCAGATATTTCCCTGTGCTTACTGCTGTTTCTTCCATATGCCGGTAATGGGCTGAAAACGCCTGTTTTGGGACTCTGCAGAGAAAGTGTTTGCAGACTGCTGAATCCACACACGGGTTTAACTCTGGAAGTTGAGTGCACACATTGACAACCGTTCTGTTAGATAGCTGAGTTTTGGATTTAGAAGCAGATATTTCCCTGTGCTTACTGCTGTTTCTTCCATATGCCGGTAATGGGCTGAAAACGCCTGTTTTGGGACTCTGCAGAGAAAGTGTTTGCAGACTGCTGAATGCACACACGGGTTTACCTCTGGAAGTTGAGTGTACACATTGACAACCGTTCTGTTAGATAGCTGAGTTTTGGATTTAGAAGCAGATATTTCCCTGTGCTTACTGCTGTTTCTTCCATATGCCGGTAATGGGCTGAAAACGCCTGTTTTCGGACTCTGCAGAGAAAGTGTTTGCAGACTGCTGAATCCACACACGGGTTTAACTCTGGAAGTTGAGTGCACACATTGACAACCGTTCTGTTAGATAGCTGCGTTTTGGATTTAGAAGCAGATATTTCCCTGTGCTTACTGCTGTTTCTTCCATATGCCGGTAATGGGCTGAAAACGCCTGGTTTGGGACTCTGCAGAGAAAGTGTTTGCAGACTGCTGAATCCACACACGGGTTTAACTCTGGAAGTTGAGGGCAAACATTGACAACCGTTCTGTTAGATAGCTGCGTTTTGGATTTAGAAGCAGATATTTCCCTGTGCTTACTGCTGTTTCTTCCATATGCCGGTAATGGGCTGAAAACGCCTGCTTTGGGACTCTGCAGAGAAAGTGTTTGCAGACTGCTGAATCCACACACGGGTTTAACTCTGGAAGTTGAGTGCACACATTGACAACCGTTCTGTTAGATAGCTGCGTTTTGGATTTAGAAGCAGATATTTCCCTGTGCTTACTGCTGTTTCTTCCATATGCCGGTAATGGGCTGAAAACGCCTGTTTTGGGACTCTGCAGAGAAAGTGTTTGCAGACTGCTGAATCCACACACGGGTTTAACTCTGGAAGTTGAGTGCACACATTGACAACCGTTCTGTTAGATAGCTGCGTTTTGGATTTAGAAGCAGATATTTCCCTGTGCTTACTGCTGTTTCTTCCATATGCCGGTAATGGGCTGAAAACGCCTGCTTTGGGACTCTGCAGAGAAAGTGTTTGCAGACTGCTGAATCCACACACGGGTTTAACTCTGGAAGTTGAGTGCACACATTTACAACCGTTCTGTTAGATAGCTGCGTTTTGGATTTAGAAGCAGATATTTCCCTGTGCTTACTGCTGTTTCTTCCATATGCCGGTAATGGGCTGAAAACGCCTGGTTTGGGACTCTGCAGAGAAAGTGTTTGCAGACTGCTGAATCCACACACGGGTTTAACTCTGGAAGTTGAGTGCACACATTGACAACCGTTCTGTTAGATAGCTGCGTTTTGGATTTAGAAGCAGATATTTCCCTGTGCTTACTGCTGTTTCTTCCATATGCCGGTAATGGGCTGAAAACGCCTGGTTTGGGACTCTGCAGAGAAAGTGTTTGCAGACTGCTGAATCCACACACGGGTTTAACTCTGGAAGTTGAGTGCACACATTGACAACCGTTCTGTTAGATAGCTGCGTTTTGGATTTAGAAGCAGATATTTCCCTGTGCTTACTGCTGTTTCTTCCATATGCCGGTAATGGGCTGAAAACGCCTGTTTGGGGACTCTGCAGAGAAAGTGTTTGCAGACTGCTGAATCCACACACGGGTTTAACTCTGGAAGTTGAGTGCACACATTGACAACCGTTCTGTTAGATAGCTGCGTTTTGGATTTAGAAGCAGATATTTCCCTGTGCTTACTGCTGTTTCTTCCATATGCCGGTAATGGGCTGAAAACGCCTGTTTTGGGACTCTGCAGAGAATGTGTTTGCAGACTGCTGAATCCACACACGGGTTTAACTCTGGAAGTTGAGTGCACACATTGACAACCGTTCTGTTAGATAGCTGCGTTTTGGATTTAGAAGCAGATATTTCCCTGTGCTTACTGCTGTTTCTTCCATATGCCGGTAATGGGCTGAAAACGCCTGCTTTGGGACTCTGCAGAGAAAGTGTTTGCAGACTGCTGAATCCACACACGGGTTTAACTCTGGAAGTTGAGTGCACACATTGACAACCGTTCTGTTAGATAGCTGCGTTTTGGATTTAGAAGCAGATATTTCCCTGTGCTTACTGCTGTTTCTTCCATATGCCGGTAATGGGCTGAAAACGCCTGTTTTGGGACTCTGCAGAGAAAGTGTTTGCAGACTGCTGAATCCACACACGGGTTTACCTCTGGAAGTTGAGTGCACACATTGACAACCGTTCTGTTAGATAGCTGAGTTTTGGATTTAGAAGCAGATATTTCCCTGTGCTTACTGCTGTTTCTTCCATATGCCGGTAATGGGCTGAAAACGCCTGTTTTCGGACTCTGCAGAGAAAGTGTTTGCAGACTGCTGAATCCACACACGGGTTTAACTCTGGAAGTTGAGTGCACACATTGACAACCGTTCTGTTAGATAGCTGCGTTTTGGATTTAGAAGCAGATATTTCCCTGTGCTTACTGCTGTTTCTTCCATATGCCGGTAATGGGCTGAAAACGCCTGGTTTGGGACTCTGCAGAGAAAGTGTTTGCAGACTGCTGAATCCACACACGGGTTTAACTCTGGAAGTTGAGTGCACACATTGACAACCGTTCTGTTAGATAGCTGCGTTTTGGATTTAGAAGCAGATATTTCCCTGTGCTTACTGCTGTTTCTTCCATATGCCGGTAATGGGCTGAAAACGCCTGCTTTGGGACTCTGCAGAGAAAGTGTTTGCAGACTGCTGAATCCACACACGGGTTTAACTCTGGAAGTTGAGTGCACACATTGACAACCGTTCTGTTAGATAGCTGCGTTTTGGATTTAGAAGCAGATATTTCCCTGTGCTTACTGCTGTTTCTTCCATATGCCGGTAATGGGCTGAAAACGCCTGTTTTGGGACTCTGCAGAGAAAGTGTTTGCAGACTGCTGAATCCACACACGGGTTTAACTCTGGAAGTTGAGTGCACACATTGACAACCGTTCTGTTAGATAGCTGCGTTTTGGATTTAGAAGCAGATATTTCCCTGTGCTTACTGCTGTTTCTTCCATATGCCGGTAATGGGCTGAAAACGCCTGCTTTGGGACTCTGCAGAGAAAGTGTTTGCAGACTGCTGAATCCACACACGGGTTTAACTCTGGAAGTTGAGTGCACACATTGACAACCGTTCTGTTAGATAGCTGCGTTTTGGATTTAGAAGCAGATATTTCCCTGTGCTTACTGCTGTTTCTTCCATATGCCGGTAATGGGCTGAAAACGCCTGTTTTGGGACTCTGCAGAGAAAGTGTTTGCAGACTGCTGAATCCACACACGGGTTTAACTCTGGAAGTTGAGTGCACACATTGACAACCGTTCTGTTAGATAGCTGCGTTTTGGATTTAGAAGCAGATATTTCCCTGTGCTTACTGCTGTTTCTTCCATATGCCGGTAATGGGCTGAAAACGCCTGTTTTGGGACTCTGCAGAGAAAGTGTTTGCAGACTGCTGAATCCACACACGGGTTTAACTCTGGAAGTTGAGTGCACACATTGACAACCGTTCTGTTAGATAGCTGCGTTTTGGATTTAGAAGCAGATATTTCCCTGTGCTTACTGCTGTTTCTTCCATATGCCGGTAATGGGCTGAAAACGCCTGCTTTGGGACTCTGCAGAGAAAGTGTTTGCAGTCTGCTGAATCCACACACGGGTTTAACTCTGGAAGTTGAGTGCACACATTGACAACCGTTCTGTTAGATAGCTGCGTTTTGGATTTAGAAGCAGATATTTCCCTGTGCTTACTGCTGTTTCTTCCATATGCCGGTAATGGGCTGAAAACGCCTGTTTTGGGACTCTGCAGAGAATGTGTTTGCAGACTGCTGAATCCACACACGGGTTTAACTCTGGAAGTTGAGTGCACACATTGACAACCGTTCTGTTAGATAGCTGCGTTTTGGATTTAGAAGCAGATATTTCCCTGTGCTTACTGCTGTTTCTTCCATATGCCGGTAATGGGCTGAAAACGCCTGTTTTGGGACTCTGCAGAGAAAGTGTTTGCAGACTGCTGAATCCACACACGGGTTTAACTCTGGAAGTTGAGTGCACACATTGACAACCGTTCTGTTAGATAGCTGCGTTTTGGATTTAGAAGCAGATATTTCCCTGTGCTTACTGCTGTTTCTTCCATATGCCGGTAATGGGCTGAAAAAGCCTGTTTTGGGACTCTGCAGAGAAAGTGTTTGCAGACTGCTGAATCCACACACGGGTTTAACTCTGGAAGTTGAGTGCACACATTGACAACCGTTCTGTTAGATAGCTGCGTTTTGGATTTAGAAGCAGATATTTCCCTGTGCTTACTGCTGTTTCTTCCATATGCCGGTAATGGGCTGAAAACGCCTGTTTTGGGACTCTGCAGAGAAAGTGTTTGCAGACTGCTGAATCCACACACGGGTTTAACTCTGGAAGTTGAGTGCACACATTGACAACCGTTCTGTTAGAAAGCTGCGTTTTGGATTTAGAAGCAGATATTTCCCTGTGCTTACTGCTGTTTCTTCCATATGCCGGTAATGGGCTGAAAACGCCTGTTTTGGGACTCTGCAGAGAAAGTGTTTGCAGACTGCTGAATCCACACACGGGTTTACCTCTGGAAGTTGAGTGCACACATTGACAACCGTTCTGTTAGATAGCTGAGTTTTGGATTTAGAAGCAGATATTTCCCTGTGCTTACTGCTGTTTCTTCCATATGCCGGTAATGGGCTGAAAACGCCTGTTTTCGGACTCTGCAGAGAAAGTGTTTGCAGACTGCTGAATCCACACACGGGTTTAACTCTGGAAGTTGAGTGCACACATTGACAACCGTTCTGTTAGATAGCTGCGTTTTGGATTTAGAAGCAGATATTTCCCTGTGCTTACTGCTGTTTCTTCCATATGCCGGTAATGGGCTGAAAACGCCTGGTTTGGGACTCTGCAGAGAAAGTGTTTGCAGACTGCTGAATCCACACACGGGTTTAACTCTGGAAGTTGAGTGCACACATTGACAACCGTTCTGTTAGATAGCTGCGTTTTGGATTTAGAAGCAGATATTTCCCTGTGCTTACTGCTGTTTCTTCCATATGCCGGTAATGGGCTGAAAACGCCTGCTTTGGGACTCTGCAGAGAAAGTGTTTGCAGACTGCTGAATCCACACACGGGTTTAACTCTGGAAGTTGAGTGCACACATTGACAACCGTTCTGTTAGATAGCTGCGTTTTGGATTTAGAAGCAGATATTTCCCTGTGCTTACTGCTGTTTCTTCCATATGCCGGTAATGGGCTGAAAACGCCTGGTTTGGGACTCTGCAGAGAAAGTGTTTGCAGACTGCTGAATCCACACACGGGTTTAACTCTGGAAGTTGAGTGCACACATTGACAACCGTTCTGTTAGATAGCTGCGTTTTGGATTTAGAAGCAGATATTTCCCTGTGCTTACTGCTGTTTCTTCCATATGCCGGTAATGGGCTGAAAACGCCTGCTTTGGGACTCTGCAGAGAAAGTGTTTGCAGACTGCTGAATCCACACACGGGTTTAACTCTGGAAGTTGAGTGCACACATTGACAACCGTTCTGTTAGATAGCTGCGTTTTGGATTTAGAAGCAGATATTTCCCTGTGCTTACTGCTGTTTCTTCCATATGCCGGTAATGGGCTGAAAACGCCTGTTTTGGGACTCTGCAGAGAAAGTGTTTGCAGACTGCTGAATCCACACACGGGTTTAACTCTGGAAGTTGAGTGCACACATTGACAACCGTTCTGTTAGATAGCTGCGTTTTGGATTTAGAAGCAGATATTTCCCTGTGCTTACTGCTGTTTCTTCCATATGCCGGTAATGGGCTGAAAAAGCCTGTTTTGGGACTCTGCAGAGAAAGTGTTTGCAGACTGCTGAATCCACACACGGGTTTAACTCTGGAAGTTGAGTGCACACATTGACAACCGTTCTGTTAGATAGCTGCGTTTTGGATTTAGAAGCAGATATTTCCCTGTGCTTACTGCTGTTTCTTCCATATGCCGGTAATGGGCTGAAAACGCCTGTTTTGGGACTCTGCAGAGAAAGTGTTTGCAGACTGCTGAATCCACACACGGGTTTAACTCTGGAAGTTGAGTGCACACATTGACAACCGTTCTGTTAGATAGCTGCGTTTTGGATTTAGAAGCAGATATTTCCCTGTGCTTACTGCTGTTTCTTCCATATGCCGGTAATGGGCTGAAAACGCCTGCTTTGGGACTCTGCAGAGAAAGTGTTTGCAGACTGCTGAATCCACACACGGGTTTAACTCTGGAAGTTGAGTGCACACATTGACAACCGTTCTGTTAGATAGCTGCGTTTTGGATTTAGAAGCAGATATTTCCCTGTGCTTACTGCTGTTTCTTCCATATGCCGGTAATGGGCTGAAAACGCCTGGTTTGGGACTCTGCAGAGAAAGTGTTTGCAGACTGCTGAATCCACACACGGGTTTAACTCTGGAAGTTGAGTGTGCACATTGACAACCGTTCTGTTAGATAGCTGCGTTTTGGATTTAGAAGCAGATATTTCCCTGTGCTTACTGCTGTTTCTTCCATATGCCAGTAATGGGCTGAAAACGCCTGCTTTGGGACTCTGCAGAGAAAGTGTTTGCAGACTGCTGAATCCACAGACGGGTTTAACTCTGGAAGTTGAGTGCACACATTGACAACCGTTCTGTTAGATAGCTGCGTTTTGGATTTAGAAGCAGATATTTCCCTGTGCTTACTGCTGTTTCTTCCGTATGCCGGTAATGGGCTGAAAACGCCTGTTTTGGGACTCTGCAGAGAAAGTGTTTGCAGACTGCTGAATCCACACACGGGTTTAACTCTGGAAGTTGAGTGCACACATTGACAACCGTTCTGTTAGATAGCTGCGTTTTGGATTTAGAAGCAGATATTTCCCTGGGCTTACTGCTGTTTCTTCCATATGCCGGTAATGGGCTGAAAACGCCTGTTTTGGGACTCTGCAGAGAAAGTGTTTGCAGACTGCTGAATCCACACACGGGTTTAACTCTGGAAGTTGAGTGCACACATTGACAACCGTTCTGTTAGATAGCTGCGTTTTGGATTTAGAAGCAGATATTTCCCTGTGCTTACTGCTGTTTTTTCCATATGCCGGTAATGGGCTGAAAACGCCTGCTTTGGGACTCTGCAGAGAAAGTGTTTGCAGACTGCTGAATCCACACACGGGTTTAACTCTGGAAGTTGAGTGCACACATTGACAACCGTTCTGTTAGATAGCTGCGTTTTGGATTTAGAAGCAGATATTTCCCTGTGCTTACTGCTGTTTCTTCCATATGCCGGTAATGGGCTGAAAACGCCTGTTTTGGGACTCTGCAGAGAAAGTGTTTGCAGACTGCTGAATCCACACACGGGTTTAACTCTGGAAGTTGAGTGCACACATTGACAACCGTTCTGTTAGATAGCTGCGTTTTGGATTTAGAAGCAGATATTTCCCTGTGCTTACTGCTGTTTCTTCCATATGCCGGTAATGGGCTGAAAACGCCTGTTTGGGGACTCTGCAGAGAAAGTGTTTGCAGACTGCTGAATCCACACACGGGTTTAACTCTGGAAGTTGAGTGCACACATTGACAACCGTTCTGTTAGATAGCTGCGTTTTGGATTTAGAAGCAGATATTTCCCTGTGCTTACTGCTGTTTCTTCCATATGCCGGTAATGGGCTGAAAACGCCAGTTTTGGGACTCTGCAGAGAAAGTGTTTGCAGACTGCTGAATCCACACACGGGTTTAACTCTGGAAGTTGAGTGCACACATTGACAACCGTTCTGTTAGATAGCTGCGTTTTGGATTTAGAAGCAGATATTTCCCTGTGCTTACTGCTGTTTCTTCCGTATGCCGGTAATGGGCTGAAAACGCCTGTTTTGGGACTCTGCAGAGAAAGTGTTTGCAGACTGCTGAATCCACACACGGGTTTAACTCTGGAAGTTGAGTGCACACATTGACAACCGTTCTGTTAGATAGCTGCGTTTTGGATTTAGAAGCAGATATTTCCCTGTGCTTACTGCTGTTTCTACCATATGCCGGTAATGGGCTGAAAACGCCTGCTTTGGGACTCTGCAGAGAAAGTGTTTGCAGACTGCTGAATCCACTCACGGGTTTAACTCTGGAAGTTGAGTGCACACATTGACAACCGTTCTGTTAGATAGCTGCGTTTTGGATTTAGAAGCAGATATTTCCCTGTGCTTACTGCTGTTTCTTCCATATGCCGGTAATGGGCTGAAAAGGCCTGTTTTGGGACTCTGCAGAGAAAGTGTTTGCAGACTGCTGAATCCACACACGGGTTTAACACTGGAAGTTGAGTGCACACATTGACAACCGTTCTGTTAGATAGCTGCGTTTTGGATTTAGAAGCAGATATTTCCCTGTGCTTACTGCTGTTTCTTCCATATGCCGGTAATGGGCTGAAAACGCCTGTTTTGGGACTCTGCAGAGAAAGTGTTTGCAGACTGCTGAATCCACACACGGGTTTAACTGTGGAAGTTGAGTTCACACATTGACAACCGTTCTGTTAGATAGCTGCGTTTTGGATTTAGAAGCAGATATTTCCCTGTGCTTACTGCTCTTTCTTCCATATGCCGGTAATGGGCTGAAAACCCGTGTTTTGGGACTCTGCAGAGAAAGTGTTTGCAGACTGCTGAATCCACACACGGGTTTAACTCTGGAAGTTGAGTGAACACATTGACAACCGTTCTGTTAGATAGCTGCATTTTGGATTTAGAAGCAGATATTTCCCTGTGCTTACTGCTGTTTCTTCCATATGCCGGTAATGGGCTGAAAACGCCTGCTTTGGGACTCTGCAGAGAAAGTGTTTGCAGACTGCTGAATCCACACACGGGTTTAACTCTGGAAGTTGAGTGCACACGTTGACAACCGTTCTGTTAGATAGCTGCGTTTTGGATTTAGAAGCAGATATTTCCCTGTGCTTACTGCTGTTTCTTCCATATGCCGGTAATGGGCTGAAAACGCCTGTTTTCGGACTCTGCAGAGAAAGTGTTTGCAGACTGCTGAATCCACACACGGGTTTAACTCTGGAAGTTGAGTGCACACATTGACAACCGTTCTGTTAGATAGCTGCGTTTTGGATTTAGAAGCAGATATTTCCCTGTGCTTACTGCTGTTTCTTCCATATGCCGGTAAAGGGCTGAAAACGCCTGGTTTGGAACTCTGCAGAGAAAGTGTTTGCAGACTGCTGAATCCACACACGGGTTTAACTCTGGAAGTTGAGTGCACACATTGACAACCGTTCTGTTAGATAGCTGCGTTTTGGATTTAGAAGCAGATATTTCCCTGTGCTTACTGCTGTTTCTTCCATATGCCGGTAATGGGCTGAAAACGCCTGCTTTGGGACTCTGCAGAGAAAGTGTTTGCAGACTGCTGAATCCACACACGGGTTTAACTCTGGAAGTTGAGTGCACACATTGACAACCGTTCTGTTAGATAGCTGCGTTTTGGATTTAGAAGCAGATATTTCCCTGTGCTTACTGCTGTTTCTTCCCTATGCCGGTAATGGGCTGAAAACGCCTGGTTTGGGACTCTGCAGAGAAAGTGTTTGCAGACTGCTGAATCCACACACGGGTTTAACTCTGGAAGTTGAGTGCACATTGACAACCGTTCTGTTAGATAGCTGCGTTTTGGATTTAGAAGCAGATATTTCCCTGTGCTTACTGCTGTTTCTTCCATATGCTGGTAATGGGCTGAAAACGCCTGGTTTGGGACTCTGCAGAGAAAGTGTTTGCAGACTGCTGAATCCACACACGGGTTTAACTCTGGAAGTTGAGTGCACACATTGACAACCGTTCTGTTAGATAGCTGCGTTTTGGATTTAGAAGCAGATATTTCCCTGTGCTTACTGCTGTTTCTTCCATATGCCGGTAATGGGCTGAAAACGCCTGTTTGGGGACTCTGCAGAGAAAGTGTTTGCAGACTGCTGAATCCACACACGGGTTTAACTCTGGAAGTTGAGTGCACACATTGACAACCGTTCTGTTAGATAGCTGCGTTTTGGATTTAGAAGCAGATATTTCCCTGTGCTTACTGCTGTTTCTTCCATATGCCGGTAAAGGGCTGAAAACGCCTGGTTTGGAACTCTGCAGAGAAAGTGTTTGCAGACTGCTGAATCCACACACGGGTTTAACTCTGGAAGTTGAGTGCACACATTGACAACCGTTCTGTTAGATAGCTGCGTTTTGGATTTAGAAGCAGATATTTCCCTGTGCTTACTGCTGTTTCTTCCATATGCCGGTAATGGGCTGAAAAAGCCTGCTTTGGGACTCTGCAGAGAAAGTGTTTGCAGACTGCTGAATCCACACACGGGTTTAACTCTGGAAGTTGAGTGCACACATTGACAACCGTTCTGTTAGATAGCTGCGTTTTGGATTTAGAAGCAGATATTTCCCTGTGCTTACTGCTGTTTCTTCCCTATGCCGGTAATGGGCTGAAAACGCCTGGTTTGGGACTCTGCAGAGAAAGTGTTTGCAGACTGCTGAATCCACACACGGGTTTAACTCTGGAAGTTGAGTGCACATTGACAACCGTTCTGTTAGATAGCTGCGTTTTGGATTTAGAAGCAGATATTTCCCTGTGCTTACTGCTGTTTCTTCCATATGCTGGTAATGGGCTGAAAACGCCTGGTTTGGGACTCTGCAGAGAAAGTGTTTGCAGACTGCTGAATCCACACACGGGTTTAACTCTGGAAGTTGAGTGCACACATTGACAACCGTTCTGTTAGATAGCTGCGTTTTGGATTTAGAAGCAGATATTTCCCTGTGCTTACTGCTGTTTCTTCCATATGCTGGTAATGGGCTGAAAACGCCTGCTTTGGGACTCTGCAGAGAAAGTGTTTGCAGACTGCTGAATCCACTCACGGGTTTAACTCTGGAAGTTGAGTGCACACATTGACAACCGTTCTGTTAGATAGCTGCGTTTTGGATTTAGAAGCAGATATTTCCCTGTGCTTACTGCTGTTTCTTCCATATGCCGGTAATGGGCTGAAAAGGCCTGTTTTGGGACTCTGCAGAGAAAGTGTTTGCAGACTGCTGAATCCACACACGGGTTTAACACTGGAAGTTGAGTGCACACATTGACAACCGTTCTGTTAGATAGCTGCGTTTTGGATTTAGAAGCAGATATTTCCCTGTGCTTACTGCTGTTTCTTCCATATGCCGGTAATGGGCTGAAAACCCGTGTTTTGGGACTCTGCAGAGAAAGTGTTTGCAGACTGCTGAATCCACACACGGGTTTAACTCTGGAAGTTGAGTGCACACGTTGACAACCGTTCTGTTAGATAGCTGCGTTTTGGATTTAGAAGCAGATATTTCCCTGTGCTTACTGCTCTTTCTTCCATATGCCGGTAATGGGCTGAAAACCCGTGTTTTGGGACTCTGCAGAGAAAGTGTTTGCAGACTGCTGAATCCACACACGGGTTTAACTCTGGAAGTTGAGTGAACACATTGACAACCGTTCTGTTAGATAGCTGCGTTTTGGATTTAGAAGCAGATATTTCCCTGTGCTTACTGCTGTTTCTTCCATATGCCGGTAATGGGCTGAAAACGCCTGCTTTGGGACTCTGCAGAGAAAGTGTTTGCAGACTGCTGAATCCACACACGGGTTTAACTCTGGAAGTTGAGTGCACACGTTGACAACCGTTCTGTTAGATAGCTGCGTTTTGGATTTAGAAGCAGATATTTCCCTGTGCTTACTGCTGTTTCTTCCATATGCCGGTAATGGGCTGAAAACGCCTGTTTTCGGACTCTGCAGAGAAAGTGTTTGCAGACTGCTGAATCCACACACGGGTTTAACTCTGGAAGTTGAGTGCACACATTGACAACCGTTCTGTTAGATAGCTGCGTTTTGGATTTAGAAGCAGATATTTCCCTGTGCTTACTGCTGTTTCTTCCATATGCCGGTAAAGGGCTGAAAACGCCTGGTTTGGAACTCTGCAGAGAAAGTGTTTGCAGACTGCTGAATCCACACACGGGTTTAACTCTGGAAGTTGAGTGCACACATTGACAACCGTTCTGTTAGATAGCTGCGTTTTGGATTTAGAAGCAGATATTTCCCTGTGCTTACTGCTGTTTCTTCCATATGCCGGTAATGGGCTGAAAACGCCTGCTTTGGGACTCTGCAGAGAAAGTGTTTGCAGACTGCTGAATCCACACACGGGTTTAACTCTGGAAGTTGAGTGCACACATTGACAACCGTTCTGTTAGATAGCTGCGTTTTGGATTTAGAAGCAGATATTTCCCTGTGCTTACTGCTGTTTCTTCCGTATGCCGGTAATGGGCTGAAAACGCCTGTTTTGGGACTCTGCAGAGAAAGTGTTTGCAGACTGCTGAATCCACACACGGGTTTAACTCTGGAAGTTGAGTGCACATTGACAACCGTTCTGTTAGATAGCTGCGTTTTGGATTTAGAAGCAGATATTTCCCTGTGCTTACTGCTGTTTCTTCCATATGCTGGTAATGGGCTGAAAACGCCTGGTTTGGGACTCTGCAGAGAAAGTGTTTGCAGACTGCTGAATCCACACACGGGTTTAACTCTGGAAGTTGAGTGCACACATTGACAACCGTTCTGTTAGATAGCTGCGTTTTGGATTTAGAAGCAGATATTTCCCTGTGCTTACTGCTGTTTCTTCCATATGCCGGTAATGGGCTGAAAACGCCTGGTTTGGGACTCTGCAGAGAAAGTGTTTGCAGACTGCTGAATCCACACACGGGTTTAACTCTGGAAGTTGAGTGCACGCATTGACAACCGTTCTGTTAGATAGCTGCGTTTTGGATTTAGAAGCAGATATTTCCCTGTTCTTACTGCTGTTTCTTCCATATGCCGGTAATGGGCTGAAAACGCCTGTTTTGGGACTCTGCAGAGAAAGTGTTTGCAGACTGCTGAATCCACACACGGGTTTAACTCTGGAAGTTGAGTGCACACATTGACAACCGTTCTGTTAGATAGCTGCGTTTTGGATTTAGAAGCAGATATTTCCCTGTGCTTACTGCTGTTTCTTCCATATGCCGGTAATGGGCTGAAAACGCCTGTTTTGGGACTCTGCAGAGAAAGTGTTTGCAGACTGCTGAATCCACACACGGGTTTAACTCTGGAAGTTGAGTGCACACATTGACAACCGTTCTGTTAGATAGCTGCGTTTTGGATTTAGAAGCAGATATTTCCCTGTGCTTACTGCTATTTCTTCCCTATGCCGGTTATGGGCTGAAAACGCCTGGTTTGGGACTCTGCAGAGAAAGTGTTTGCAGACTGCTGAATCCACACACGGGTTTAACTCTGGAAGTTGAGTGCACACATTGACAACCGTTCTGTTAGATAGCTGCGTTTTGGATTTAGAAGCAGATATTTCCCTGTGCTTACTGCTGTTTCTTCCATATGCCGGTAATGGGCTGAAAACGCCTGCTTTGGGACTCTGCAGAGAAAGTGTTTGCAGACTGCTGAATCCACACACGGGTTTAACTCTGGAAGTTGAGTGCACACATTGACAACCGTTCTGTTAGATAGCTGCGTTTTGGATTTAGAAGCAGATATTTCCCTGTGCTTACTGCTGTTTCTTCCATATGCCGGTAATGGGCTGAAAACGCCTGTTTGGGGACTCTGCAGAGAAAGTGTTTGCAGACTGCTGAATCCACACACGGGTTTAACTCTGGAAGTTGAGTGAACACATTGACAACCGTTCTGTTAGATAGCTGCGTTTTGGATTTAGAAGCAGATATTTCCCTGTGCTTACTGCTGTTTCTTCCATATGCCGGTAATGGGCTGAAAACGCCTGCTTTGGGACTCTGCAGAGAAAGTGTTTGCAGACTGCTGAATCCACACACGGGTTTAACTCTGGAAGTTGAGTGCACACGTTGACAACCGTTCTGTTAGATAGCTGCGTTTTGGATTTAGAAGCAGATATTTCCCTGTGCTTACTGCTGTTTCTTCCATATGCCGGTAATGGGCTGAAAACGCCTGTTTTCGGACTCTGCAGAGAAAGTGTTTGCAGACTGCTGAATCCACACACGGGTTTAACTCTGGAAGTTGAGTGCACACATTGACAACCGTTCTGTTAGATAGCTGCGTTTTGGATTTAGAAGCAGATATTTCCCTGTGCTTACTGCTGTTTCTTCCATATGCCGGTAAAGGGCTGAAAACGCCTGGTTTGGAACTCTGCAGAGAAAGTGTTTGCAGACTGCTGAATCCACACACGGGTTTAACTCTGGAAGTTGAGTGCACACATTGACAACCGTTCTGTTAGATAGCTGCGTTTTGGATTTAGAAGCAGATATTTCCCTGTGCTTACTGCTGTTTCTTCCATATGCCGGTAATGGGCTGAAAACGCCTGCTTTGGGACTCTGCAGAGAAAGTGTTTGCAGACTGCTGAATCCACACACGGGTTTAACTCTGGAAGTTGAGTGCACACATTGACAACCGTTCTGTTAGATAGCTGCGTTTTGGATTTAGAAGCAGATATTTCCCTGTGCTTACTGCTGTTTCTTCCATATGCCGGTAATGGGCTGAAAACGCCTGCTTTGGGACTCTGCAGAGAAAGTGTTTGCAGACTGCTGAATCCACACACGGGTTTAACTCTGGAAGTTGAGTGCACACATTGACAACCGTTCTGTTAGATAGCTGCGTTTTGGATTTAGAAGCAGATATTTCCCTGTGCTTACTGCTGTTTCTTCCATATGCCGGTAATGGGCTGAAAACGCCTGTTTTGGGACTCTGCAGAGAAAGTGTTTGCAGACTGCTGAATCCACACACGGGTTTAACTCTGGAAGTTGAGTGCACACATTGACAACCGTTCTGTTAGATAGCTGCGTTTTGGATTTAGAAGCAGATATTTCCCTGTGCTTACTGCTGTTTCTTCCATATGCCGGTAAAGGGCTGAAAACGCCTGGTTTGGAACTCTGCAGAGAAAGTGTTTGCAGACTGCTGAATCCACACACGGGTTTAACTCTGGAAGTTGAGTGCACACATTGACAACCGTTCTGTTAGATAGCTGCGTTTT
Organism: Aotus nancymaae; assembly: GCF_030222135.1. Taxonomy (NCBI): domain Eukaryota; kingdom Metazoa; phylum Chordata; class Mammalia; order Primates; family Aotidae; genus Aotus; species Aotus nancymaae. The sequence continues at coordinate 44,964 of NW_026989190.1, forward strand.
GGATTTAGAAGCACATATTTCCCTGTGCTTACTGCTGTTTCTTCCATATGCCGGTAATGGGCTGAAAACGCCTGCTTTGGGACTCTGCAGAGAAAGTGTTTGCAGACTGCTGAATCCACACACGGGTTTAACTCTGGAAGTTGAGTGCACACATTGACAACCGTTCTGTTAGATAGCTGCGTTTTGGATTTAGAAGCAGATATTTCCCTGTGCTTACTGCTGTTTCTTCCGTATGCCGGTAATGGGCTGAAAACGCCTGTTTTGGGACTCTGCAGAGAAAGTGTTTGCAGACTGCTGAATCCACACACGGGTTTAACTCTGGAAGTTGAGTGCACATTGACAACCGTTCTGTTAGATAGCTGCGTTTTGGATTTAGAAGCAGATATTTCCCTGTGCTTACTGCTGTTTCTTCCATATGCTGGTAATGGGCTGAAAACGCCTGGTTTGGGACTCTGCAGAGAAAGTGTTTGCAGACTGCTGAATCCACACACGGGTTTAACTCTGGAAGTTGAGTGCACACATTGACAACCGTTCTGTTAGATAGCTGCGTTTTGGATTTAGAAGCAGATATTTCCCTGTGCTTACTGCTGTTTCTTCCATATGCTGGTAATGGGCTGAAAACGCCTGTTTTGGGACTCTGCAGAGAAAGTGTTTGCAGACTGCTGAATCCACACACGGGTTTAACTCTGGAAGTTGAGTGCACGCATTGACAACCGTTCTGTTAGATAGCTGCGTTTTGGATTTAGAAGCAGATATTTCCCTGTTCTTACTGCTGTTTCTTCCATATGCCGGTAATGGGCTGAAAACGCCTGTTTTGGGACTCTGCAGAGAAAGTGTTTGCAGACTGCTGAATCCACACACGGGTTTAACTCTGGAAGTTGAGTGCACACATTGACAACCGTTCTGTTAGATAGCTGCGTTTTGGATTTAGAAGCAGATATTTCCCTGTGCTTACTGCTGTTTCTTCCATATGCCGGTAATGGGCTGAAAACGCCTGTTTTGGGACTCTGCAGAGAAAGTGTTTGCAGACTGCTGAATCCACACACGGGTTTAACTCTGGAAGTTGAGTGCACACATTGACAACCGTTCTGTTAGATAGCTGCGTTTTAGATTTAGAAGCAGATATTTCCCTGTGCTTACTGCTATTTCTTCCCTATGCCGGTTATGGGCTGAAAACGCCTGGTTTGGGACTCTGCAGAGAAAGTGTTTGCAGACTGCTGAATCCACACACGGGTTTAACTCTGGAAGTTGAGTGCACACATTGACAACCGTTCTGTTAGATAGCTGCGTTTTGGATTTAGAAGCAGATATTTCCCTGTGCTTACTGCTGTTTCTTCCATATGCCGGTAATGGGCTGAAAACGCCTGCTTTGGGACTCTGCAGAGAAAGTGTTTGCAGACTGCTGAATCCACACACGGGTTTAACTCTGGAAGTTGAGTGCACACATTGACAACCGTTCTGTTAGATAGCTGCGTTTTGGATTTAGAAGCAGATATTTCCCTGTGCTTACTGCTGTTTCTTCCATATGCCGGTAATGGGCTGAAAACGCCTGTTTGGGGACTCTGCAGAGAAAGTGTTTGCAGACTGCTGAATCCACACACGGGTTTAACTCTGGAAGTTGAGTGAACACATTGACAACCGTTCTGTTAGATAGCTGCGTTTTGGATTTAGAAGCAGATATTTCCCTGTGCTTACTGCTGTTTCTTCCATATGCCGGTAATGGGCTGAAAACGCCTGCTTTGGGACTCTGCAGAGAAAGTGTTTGCAGACTGCTGAATCCACACACGGGTTTAACTCTGGAAGTTGAGTGCACACGTTGACAACCGTTCTGTTAGATAGCTGCGTTTTGGATTTAGAAGCAGATATTTCCCTGTGCTTACTGCTGTTTCTTCCATATGCCGGTAATGGGCTGAAAACGCCTGTTTTCGGACTCTGCAGAGAAAGTGTTTGCAGACTGCTGAATCCACACACGGGTTTAACTCTGGAAGTTGAGTGCACACATTGACAACCGTTCTGTTAGATAGCTGCGTTTTGGATTTAGAAGCAGATATTTCCCTGTGCTTACTGCTGTTTCTTCCATATGCCGGTAAAGGGCTGAAAACGCCTGGTTTGGAACTCTGCAGAGAAAGTGTTTGCAGACTGCTGAATCCACACACGGGTTTAACTCTGGAAGTTGAGTGCACACATTGACAACCGTTCTGTTAGATAGCTGCGTTTTGGATTTAGAAGCAGATATTTCCCTGTGCTTACTGCTGTTTCTTCCATATGCCGGTAATGGGCTGAAAACGCCTGCTTTGGGACTCTGCAGAGAAAGTGTTTGCAGACTGCTGAATCCACACACGGGTTTAACTCTGGAAGTTGAGTGCACACATTGACAACCGTTCTGTTAGATAGCTGCGTTTTGGATTTAGAAGCAGATATTTCCCTGTGCTTACTGCTGTTTCTTCCATATGCCGGTAATGGGCTGAAAACGCCTGCTTTGGGACTCTGCAGAGAAAGTGTTTGCAGACTGCTGAATCCACACACGGGTTTAACTCTGGAAGTTGAGTGCACACATTGACAACCGTTCTGTTAGATAGCTGCGTTTTGGATTTAGAAGCAGATATTTCCCTGTGCTTACTGCTGTTTCTTCCATATGCCGGTAATGGGCTGAAAACGCCTGGTTTGGGACTCTGCAGAGAAAGTGTTTGCAGACTGCTGAATCCACACACGGGTTTAACTCTGGAAGTTGAGTGCACACATTGACAACCGTTCTGTTAGATAGCTGCGTTTTGGATTTAGAAGCAGATATTTCCCTGTGCTTACTGCTGTTTCTTCCATATGCCGGTAAAGGGCTGAAAACGCCTGGTTTGGAACTCTGCAGAGAAAGTGTTTGCAGACTGCTGAATCCACACACGGGTTTAACTCTGGAAGTTGAGTGCACACATTGACAACCGTTCTGTTAGATAGCTGCGTTTTGGATTTAGAAGCAGATATTTCCCTGTGCTTACTGCTGTTTCTTCCATATGCCGGTAATGGGCTGAAAACGCCTGCTTTGGGACTCTGCAGAGAAAGTGTTTGCAGACTGCTGAATCCACACACGGGTTTAACTCTGGAAGTTGAGTGCACACATTGACAACCGTTCTGTTATATAGCTGCGTTTTGGATTTAGAAGCAGATATTTCCCTGTGCTTACTGCTGTTTCTTCCATATGCCGGTAATGGGCTGAAAACGCCTGGTTTGGAACTCTGCAGAGAAAGTGTTTGCAGACTGCTGAATCCACACACGGGTTTAACTCTGGAAGTTGAGTGCACACATTGACAACCGTTCTGTTAGATAGCTGCGTTTTGGATTTAGAAGCAGATATTTCCCTGTGCTTACTGCTGTTTCTTCCATATGCCGGTAATGGGCTGAAAACGCCTGCTTTGGGACTCTGCAGAGAAAGTGTTTGCAGACTGCTGAATCCACACACGGGTTTAACTCTGGAAGTTGAGTGCACACATTGACAACCGTTCTGTTAGATAGCTGCGTTTTGGATTTAGAAGCAGATATTTCCCTGTGCTTACTGCTGTTTCTTCCATATGCCGGTAATGGGCTGAAAACGCCTGGTTTGGGACTCTGCAGAGAAAGTGTTTGCAGACTGCTGAATCCACACACGGGTTTAACTCTGGAAGTTGAGTGCACATTGACAACCGTTCTGTTAGATAGCTGCGTTTTGGATTTAGAAGCAGATATTTCCCTGTGCTTACTGCTGTTTCTTCCATATGCTGGTAATGGGCTGAAAACGCCTGGTTTGGGACTCTGCAGAGAAAGTGTTTGCAGACTGCTGAATCCACACACGGGTTTAACTCTGGAAGTTGAGTGCACACATTGACAACCGTTCTGTTAGATAGCTGCGTTTTGGATTTAGAAGCAGATATTTCCCTGTGCTTACTGCTGTTTCTTCCATATGCCGGTAATGGGCTGAAAACGCCTGCTTTGGGACTCTGCAGAGAAAGTGTTTGCAGACTGCTGAATCCACACACGGGTTTAACTCTGGAAGTTGAGTGCACACATTGACAACCGTTCTGTTAGATAGCTGCGTTTTGGATTTAGAAGCAGATATTTCCCTGTGCTTACTGCTGTTTCTTCCATATGCCGGTAATGGGCTGAAAACGCCTGCTTTGGGACTCTGCAGAGAAAGTGTTTGCAGACTGCTGAATCCACACACGGGTTTAACTCTGGAAGTTGAGTGCACACATTGACAACCGTTCTGTTAGATAGCTGCGTTTTGGATTTAGAAGCAGATATTTCCCTGTGCTTACTGCTGTTTCTTCCATATGCCGGTAATGGGCTGAAAACGCCTGTTTTGGGACTCTGCAGAGAAAGTGTTTGCAGACTGCTGAATCCACACACGGGTTTAACTCTGGAAGTTGAGTGCACACATTGACAACCGTTCTGTTAGATAGCTGCGTTTTGGATTTAGAAGCAGATATTTCCCTGTGCTTACTGCTGTTTCTTCCATATGCCGGTAAAGGGCTGAAAACGCCTGGTTTGGAACTCTGCAGAGAAAGTGTTTGCAGACTGCTGAATCCACACACGGGTTTAACTCTGGAAGTTGAGTGCACACATTGACAACCGTTCTGTTAGATAGCTGCGTTTTGGATTTAGAAGCAGATATTTCCCTGTGCTTACTGCTGTTTCTTCCATATGCCGGTAATGGGCTGAAAACGCCTGCTTTGGGACTCTGCAGAGAAAGTGTTTGCAGACTGCTGAATCCACACACGGGTTTAACTCTGGAAGTTGAGTGCACACATTGACAACCGTTCTGTTATATAGCTGCGTTTTGGATTTAGAAGCAGATATTTCCCTGTGCTTACTGCTGTTTCTTCCATATGCCGGTAAAGGGCTGAAAACGCCTGGTTTGGAACTCTGCAGAGAAAGTGTTTGCAGACTGCTGAATCCACACACGGGTTTAACTCTGGAAGTTGAGTGCACACATTGACAACCGTTCTGTTAGATAGCTGCGTTTTGGATTTAGAAGCAGATATTTCCCTGTGCTTACTGCTGTTTCTTCCATATGCCGGTAATGGGCTGAAAACGCCTGCTTTGGGACTCTGCAGAGAAAGTGTTTGCAGACTGCTGAATCCACACACGGGTTTAACTCTGGAAGTTGAGTGCACACATTGACAACCGTTCTGTTAGATAGCTGCGTTTTGGATTTAGAAGCAGATATTTCCCTGTGCTTACTGCTGTTTCTTCCATATGCCGGTAATGGGCTGAAAACGCCTGGTTTGGGACTCTGCAGGGAAAGTGTTTGCAGACTGCTGAATCCACACACGGGTTTAACTCTGGAAGTTGAGTGCACATTGACAACCGTTCTGTTAGATAGCTGCGTTTTGGATTTAGAAGCAGATATTTCCCTGTGCTTACTGCTGTTTCTTCCATATGCTGGTAATGGGCTGAAAACGCCTGGTTTGGGACTCTGCAGAGAAAGTGTTTGCAGACTGCTGAATCCACACACGGGTTTAACTCTGGAAGTTGAGTGCACACATTGACAACCGTTCTGTTAGATAGCTGCGTTTTGGATTTAGAAGCAGATATTTCCCTGTGCTTACTGCTGTTTCTTCCATATGCTGGTAATGGGCTGAAAACGCCTGTTTTGGGACTCTGCAGAGAAAGTGTTTGCAGACTGCTGAATCCACACACGGGTTTAACTCTGGAAGTTGAGTGCACGCATTGACAACCGTTCTGTTAGATAGCTGCGTTTTGGATTTAGAAGCAGATATTTCCCTGTTCTTACTGCTGTTTCTTCCATATGCCGGTAATGGGCTGAAAACGCCTGTTTTCGGACTCTGCAGAGAAAGTGTTTGCAGACTGCTGAATCCACACACGGGTTTAACTCTGGAAGTTGAGTGCACACATTGACAACCGTTCTGTTAGATAGCTGCGTTTTGGATTTAGAAGCAGATATTTCCCTGTGCTTACTGCTGTTTCTTCCATATGCCGGTAATGGGCTGAAAACGCCTGTTTTGGGACTCTGCAGAGAAAGTGTTTGCAGACTGCTGAATCCACACACGGGTTTAACTCTGGAAGTTGAGTGCACACATTGACAACCGTTCTGTTAGATAGCTGCGTTTTGGATTTAGAAGCAGATATTTCCCTGTGCTTACTGCTGTTTCTTCCCTATGCCGGTTATGGGCTGAAAACGCCTGGTTTGGGACTCTGCAGAGAAAGTGTTTGCAGACTGCTGAATCCACACACGGGTTTAACTCTGGAAGTTGAGTGCACACATTGACAACCGTTCTGTTAGATAGCTGCGTTTTGGATTTAGAAGCAGATATTTCCCTGTGCTTACTGCTGTTTCTTCCATATGCCGGTAATGGGCTGAAAACGCGTGTTTTGGGACTCTGCAGAGAAAGTGTTTGCAGACTGCTGAATCCACACACGGGTTTAACTCTGGAAGTTGAGTGCACACATTGACAACCGTTCTGTTAGATAGCTGCGTTTTGGATTTAGAAGCAGATATTTCCCTGTGCTTACTGCTGTTTCTTCCATATGCCGGTAATGGGCTGAAAACGCCTGTTTTGGGACTCTGCAGAGAAAGTGTTTGCAGACTGCTGAATCCACACACGGGTTTAACTCTGGAAGTTGAGTGCACACATTGACAACCGTTCTGTTAGATAGCTGCGTTTTGGATTTAGAAGCAGATATTTCCCTGTGCTTACTGCTGTTTCTTCCATATGCCGGTAATGGGCTGAAAACGCCTGGTTTGGGACTCTGCAGAGAAAGTGTTTGCAGACTGCTGAATCCACACACGGGTTTAACTCTGGAAGTTGAGTGCACACATTGACAACCGTTCTGTTAGATAGCTGCGTTTTGGATTTAGAAGCAGATATTTCCCTGTGCTTACTGCTGTTTCTTCCATATGCCGGTAATGGGCTGAAAACGCCTGTTTTGGGACTCTGCAGAGAAAGTGTTTGCAGACTGCTGAATCCACACACGGGTTTAACTCTGGAAGTTGAGTGCACACATTGACAACCGTTCTGTTAGATAGCTGCGTTTTGGATTTAGAAGCAGATATTTCCCTGTGCTTACTGCTGTTTCTTCCATATGCCGGTAATGGGCTGAAAACGCCTGCTTTGGGACTCTGCAGAGAAAGTGTTTGCAGACTGCTGAATCCACACACGGGTTTAACTCTGGAAGTTGAGTGCACACGTTGACAACCGTTCTGTTAGATAGCTGCGTTTTGGATTTAGAAGCAGATATTTCCCTGTGCTTACTGCTGTTTCTTCCATATGCCGGTAATGGGCTGAAAACGCCTGTTTTCGGACTCTGCAGAGAAAGTGTTTGCAGACTGCTGAATCCACACACGGGTTTAACTCTGGAAGTTGAGTGCACACATTGACAACCGTTCTGTTAGATAGCTGCGTTTTGGATTTAGAAGCAGATATTTCCCTGTGCTTACTGCTGTTTCTTCCATATGCCGGTAAAGGGCTGAAAACGCCTGGTTTGGAACTCTGCAGAGAAAGTGTTTGCAGACTGCTGAATCCACACACGGGTTTAACTCTGGAAGTTCAGTGCACACATTGACAACCGTTCTGTTAGATAGCTGCGTTTTGGATTTAGAAGCAGATATTTCCCTGTGCTTACTGCTGTTTCTTCCATATGCCGGTAATGGGCTGAAAACGCCTGCTTTGGGACTCTGCAGAGAAAGTGTTTGCAGACTGCTGAATCCACACACGGGTTTAACTCTGGAAGTTGAGTGCACACATTGACAACCGTTCTGTTAGATAGCTGCGTTTTGGATTTAGAAGCAGATATTTCCCTGTGCTTACTGCTGTTTCTTCCATATGCCGGTAATGGGCTGAAAACGCCTGTTTTGGGACTCTGCAGAGAAAGTGTTTGCAGACTGCTGAATCCACACACGGGTTTAACTCTGGAAGTTGAGTGCACACATTGACAACCGTTCTGTTAGATAGCTGCGTTTTGGATTTAGAAGCAGATATTTCCCTGTGCTTACTGCTGTTTCTTCCCTATGCCGGTTATGGGCTGAAAACGCCTGGTTTGGGACTCTGCAGAGAAAGTGTTTGCAGACTGCTGAATCCACACACGGGTTTAACTCTGGAAGTTGAGTGCACACATTGACAACCGTTCTGTTAGATAGCTGCGTTTTGGATTTAGAAGCAGATATTTCCCTGTGCTTACTGCTGTTTCTTCCATATGCCGGTAATGGGCTGAAAACGCCTGTTTTGGGACTCTGCAGAGAAAGTGTTTGCAGACTGCTGAATCCACACACGGGTTTAACTCTGGAAGTTGAGTGCACACATTGACAACCGTTCTGTTAGATAGCTGCGTTTTGGATTTAGAAGCAGATATTTCCCTGTGCTTACTGCTGTTTCTTCCATATGCCGGTAATGGGCTGAAAACGCCTGTTTTGGGACTCTGCAGAGAAAGTGTTTGCAGACTGCTGAATCCACACACGGGTTTAACTCTGGAAGTTGAGTGCACACATTGACAACCGTTCTGTTAGATAGCTGCGTTTTGGATTTAGAAGCAGATATTTCCCTGTGCTTACTGCTGTTTCTTCCATATGCCGGTAATGGGCTGAAAACGCCTGGTTTGGGACTCTGCAGAGAAAGTGTTTGCAGACTGCTGAATCCACACACGGGTTTAACTCTGGAAGTTGAGTGCACACATTGACAACCGTTCTGTTAGATAGCTGCGTTTTGGATTTAGAAGCAGATATTTCCCTGTGCTTACTGCTGTTTCTTCCATATGCCGGTAATGGGCTGAAAACGCCTGTTTTGGGACTCTGCAGAGAAAGTGTTTGCAGACTGCTGAATCCACACACGGGTTTAACTCTGGAAGTTGAGTGCACACATTGACAACCGTTCTGTTAGACAGCTGCGTTTTGGATTTAGAAGCAGATATTTCCCTGTGCTTACTGCTGTTTCTTCCATATGCCGGTAATGGGCTGAAAACGCCTGTTTTGGGACTCTGCAGAGAAAGTGTTTGCAGACTGCTGAATCCACACACGGGTTTAACTCTGGAAGTTGAGTGCACACATTGACAACCGTTCTGTTAGATAGCTGCGTTTTGGATTTAGAAGCAGATATTTCCCTGTGCTTACTGCTGTTTCTTCCCTATGCCGGTAATGGGCTGAAAACGCCTGTTTTCGGACTCTGCAGAGAAAGTGTCTGCAGACTGCTGAATCCACACACAGGTTTAACTCTGGAAGTTGAGTGCACACATTGACAACCGTTCTGTTAGATAGCTGCGTTTTGGATTTAGAAGCAGATATTTCCCTGTGCTTACTGCTGTTTCTTCCCTATGCCGGTAATGGGCTGAAAACGCCTGTTTTGGGACTCTGCAGAGAAAGTGTTTGCAGACTGCTGAATCCACACACGGGTTTATCTCTGGAAGTTGAGTGCACACATTGACAACCGTTCTGTTAGATAGCTGCGTTTTGGATTTAGAAGCAGATATTTCCCTGTGCTTACTGCTGTTTCTTCCCTATGCCGGTAATGGGCTGAAAACGCCTGTTTTGTGACTCTGCCCAGAAAGTGTTTGCAGACTGCTGAATCCACACACGGGTTTATCTCTGGAAGTTGAGTGCACGCATTGACAACCATTCAGTTAGATAGCTGCCTTTTGGTTTTAGAAGCAGTTATTTCTCTTTACAGCATATACTCTCATTCACTCTGGAATATCCAAACGCAGCTCCTAAAAGAAACGGGTTTCTAAGTGTAATCAGATATTTCTCTTTACATCTTGTACCCCAGTACACTCTGATATTTGCAAACGCAGCTCCTGGAAGAAACGTGTTTGTAACTCGCTGAATTTGAGTATATATTGAAGTCTCTTAGGTGAATGAACACACAGCAGAGGAGTTTGAAAAAAACATTTCTTCCATGTTATAGATGCACTGTTACTGCTATTGCTTTTAGGCTGGTGTTTTCCTGGAAATGTTGGTTTTAGAATTTCCATATAAATGGTTTGTAAACTGCTGCTTAAGTGGAGCAGTTTAATTCGTTAAGTTGAATGCCCTCATTCACAATCATTCTGTTAGCTAGCTCCGTTTTGGTTTTAGAAGCCTGTGTTTCTAGTTACAGCATATACTCCCATTCATTCTGGAATAGCCAAACGCAGCTCCCAGAATAGGCGTGTTTCTAAGTCGCTGAATCTAAACATAGATTCAACTCCCTTAGGTGAACGAACACACAGCACAGCAGTTTGAAAGAAACGTTTTATTTGAGTTTTAGACGCAGTCTTATTGCTATTTCTTAGAGGCCGGTATTTTGCTGGGAGTGTCTGTTTTAGAATCTGCACAAAAATCTTTTCTAAACTGCTGCATAGAAACAACAGTTTATCTCAATAAGCTGAATGCACACAGTGACAACCATTCTGTTAGATGGCTCCGTGTTTGTTTTAGAACCAGATATTTCACTTTAAACCTTATACTCCAGTACACTCTGGAATATGCAAATGCAGCTCCTGGAAGAAACGTGTTTCTTACTCGCTGAATCTGAACATATACTCAAGACTCTTAGGTGAATGAACACAGAGCAGAGCATTTTGAAGAAAACGTTTCTTCTATGTTATAGATGCAGTCTTACTGCTACTTCTTTTAGGCTGGTGTTTTGCTGCAAATGTTGATTTTAGAATTTGCATATAAAGGGTTTCTAAACTGCTGCCTAAGAAGAGCAGATTAACCCTTTAAGTTGAATGCACACATTCACAACCATTCTGTTAGATAGCTCCGTTTTGGTTTTAGAAACAGATATTTCTCTTTACAGCATTTACTCCCATACACTCTGGAATATCGAAATGCAGCTCCTAGAATAAACGTGTTTCAAACTCGCTGAATCCAAACATAGATTCAACGACCTTTGGTGAACGAACACACTGCAGAGCAGTTTGAAAGAAACGTTCCCTCTGAGTTTTAGACGCAGTCTTACTGCTATTTCTTATAGGCCGGTATTTTGCTGGAAATGTCTGTTTGAGAATCTACACAGAAATGTTTTCTAAACTGCTGCATACAAACAGCAGTTTAGCTCAGTAAGTTGAATGCACACATTGACCACCATTCCATTAGATCATCCGTTTTTCTTTTGGAACGAGACATTTGTCTTTACATCTTATACTTCAGTATACTCTGGAATAGGCAAACACAGCTCCTGGAAGAAACGTGTTGCTAACTAGCTGAATCTGAACATATATTCAAGTCTCTTATATGAATGAACACACAGCAGAGCAGTTTGAAAACAGTTTCTTCCATGTTAAAGATGCAGTCTTACTGCTATTTCCTTTAGGCTGGTGTTTTGCTGGAAAGCTCTGTATGAGAATTTGCATATAAAGGGTTTCTAAAGTGCTGCATGACAAGAGCAGTTTACCTCTTTAAGCCGAAGGCACACATTCACAACCACTCTGCTAGATAGATCCATTTTGGTTTTAGAAACAGATATTTCTCTTTACAGCATATACTCCCATTCATTCTGGAATATCCAAAGACAGCTCCTAGAATGAACGTGTTTCTATCTCGCTGAATCTAAATACAGATTAAACTCCCTTAGGTCAAAGAACACACGGCCGAGCAGTTTGAAAGAAACGTTTCTTCTGAGTTTTAGACGCAGTCTTAATGCTCTTTCTCATATAGGCCGGTACTGGGCCGGAAAGGCCTGTTTTGAGACTCTGCACAGAAAGTGTTTGCAGACTGCTGAATCCACACACGGGTTTAACTCTGGAAGTTGAGTGCACACATTGACAACCGTTCTGTTAGATAGCTGCGTTTTGGATTTAGAAGCAGATATTTCCCTGTGCTTACTGCTGTTTCTTCCCTATGCCGGTAATGGGCTGAAAACGCCTGGTTTGGGACTCTGCAGAGAAAGTGTCTGCAGACTGCTGAATCCACACACAGGTTTAACTCTGGAAGTTGAGTGCACACATTGACAACCGTTCTGTTAGATAGCTGCGTTTTGGATTTAGAAGCAGATATTTCCCTGTGCTTACTGCTGTTTCTTCCCTATGCCGGTAATGGGCTGAAAACGCCTGTTTTGGGACTCTGCAGAGAAAGTGTTTGCAGACTGCTGAATCCACACACGGGTTTAACTCTGGAAGTTGAGTGCACACATTGACAACCGTTCTGTTAGATAGCTGCGTTTTGGATTTAGAAGCAGATATTTCCCTGTGCTTACTGCTGTTTCTTCCATATGCCGGTAATGGGCTGAAAACGCCTGGTTTGGGACTCTGCAGAGAAAGTGTTTGCAGACTGCTGAATCCACACACGGGTTTAACTCTGGAAGTTGAGTGCACACATTGACAACCGTTCTGTTAGATAGCTGCGTTTTGGATTTAGAAGCAGATATTTCCCTGTGCTTACTGCTGTTTCTTCCGTATGCCGGTAATGGGCTGAAAACGCCTGTTTTGGGACTCTGCAGAGAAAGTGTTTGCAGACTGCTGAATCCACACACGGGTTTAACTCTGGAAGTTGAGTGCACACATTGACAACCGTTCTGTTAGATAGCTGCGTTTTGGATTTAGAAGCAGATATTTCCCTGTGCTTACTGCTGTTTCTTCCATATGCCGGTAATGGGCTGAAAACGCCTGTTTTGGGACTCTGCAGAGAAAGTGTTTGCAGACTGCTGAATCCACACACGGGTTTATCTCTGGAAGTTGAGTGCACACATTGACAACCGTTCTGTTAGATAGCTGCGTTTTGGATTTAGAAGCAGATATTTCCCTGTGCTTACTGCTGTTTCTTCCCTATGCCGGTAATGGGCTGAAAACGCCTGTTTTGTGACTCTGCCCAGAAAGTGTTTGCAGACTGCTGAATCCACACACGGGTTTATCTCTGGAAGTTGAGTGCACGCATTGACAACCATTCAGTTAGATAGCTGCCTTTTGGTTTTAGAAGCAGTTATTTCTCTTTACAGCATATACTCTCATTCACTCTGGAATATCCAAACGCAGCTCCTAAAAGAAACGGGTTTCTAAGTGTAATCAGATATTTCTCTTTACATCTTGTACCCCAGTACACTCTGATATTTGCAAACGCAGCTCCTGGAAGAAACGTGTTTGTAACTCGCTGAATTTGAGTATATATTGAAGTCTCTTAGGTGAATGAACACACAGCAGAGGAGTTTGAAAAAAACATTTCTTCCATGTTATAGATGCACTGTTACTGCTATTGCTTTTAGGCTGGTGTTTTCCTGGAAATGTTGGTTTTAGAATTTCCATATAAATGGTTTGTAAACTGCTGCTTAAGTGGAGCAGTTTAATTCGTTAAGTTGAATGCCCTCATTCACAATCATTCTGTTAGCTAGCTCCGTTTTGGTTTTAGAAGCCTGTGTTTCTAGTTACAGCATATACTCCCATTCATTCTGGAATAGCCAAACGCAGCTCCCAGAATAGGCGTGTTTCTAAGTCGCTGAATCTAAACATAGATTCAACTCCCTTAGGTGAACGAACACACAGCACAGCAGTTTGAAAGAAACGTTTTATTTGAGTTTTAGACGCAGTCTTATTGCTATTTCTTAGAGGCCGGTATTTTGCTGGGAGTGTCTGTTTTAGAATCTGCACAAAAATCTTTTCTAAACTGCTGCATAGAAACAACAGTTTATCTCAATAAGCTGAATGCACACAGTGACAACCATTCTGTTAGATGGCTCCGTGTTTGTTTTAGAACCAGATATTTCACTTTAAACCTTATACTCCAGTACACTCTGGAATATGCAAATGCAGCTCCTGGAAGAAACGTGTTTCTTACTCGCTGAATCTGAACATATACTCAAGACTCTTAGGTGAATGAACACAGAGCAGAGCATTTTGAAGAAAACGTTTCTTCTATGTTATAGATGCAGTCTTACTGCTACTTCTTTTAGGCTGGTGTTTTGCTGCAAATGTTGATTTTAGAATTTGCATATAAAGGGTTTCTAAACTGCTGCCTAAGAAGAGCAGATTAACCCTTTAAGTTGAATGCACACATTCACAACCATTCTGTTAGATAGCTCCGTTTTGGTTTTAGAAACAGATATTTCTCTTTACAGCATTTACTCCCATACACTCTGGAATATCGAAATGCAGCTCCTAGAATAAACGTGTTTCAAACTCGCTGAATCCAAACATAGATTCAACGACCTTTGGTGAACGAACACACTGCAGAGCAGTTTGAAAGAAACGTTCCCTCTGAGTTTTAGACGCAGTCTTACTGCTATTTCTTATAGGCCGGTATTTTGCTGGAAATGTCTGTTTGAGAATCTACACAGAAATGTTTTCTAAACTGCTGCATACAAACAGCAGTTTAGCTCAGTAAGTTGAATGCACACATTGACCACCATTCCATTAGATCATCCGTTTTTCTTTTGGAACGAGACATTTGTCTTTACATCTTATACTTCAGTATACTCTGGAATAGGCAAACACAGCTCCTGGAAGAAACGTGTTGCTAACTAGCTGAATCTGAACATATATTCAAGTCTCTTATATGAATGAACACACAGCAGAGCAGTTTGAAAACAGTTTCTTCCATGTTAAAGATGCAGTCTTACTGCTATTTCCTTTAGGCTGGTGTTTTGCTGGAAAGCTCTGTATGAGAATTTGCATATAAAGGGTTTCTAAAGTGCTGCATGACAAGAGCAGTTTACCTCTTTAAGCCGAAGGCACACATTCACAACCACTCTGCTAGATAGATCCATTTTGGTTTTAGAAACAGATATTTCTCTTTACAGCATATACTCCCATTCATTCTGGAATATCCAAAGACAGCTCCTAGAATGAACGTGTTTCTATCTCGCTGAATCTAAATACAGATTAAACTCCCTTAGGTCAAAGAACACACGGCCGAGCAGTTTGAAAGAAACGTTTCTTCTGAGTTTTAGACGCAGTCTTAATGCTCTTTCTCATATAGGCCGGTACTGGGCCGGAAAGGCCTGTTTTGAGACTCTGCACAGAAAGTGTTTGCAGACTGCTGAATCCACACACGGGTTTAACTCTGGAAGTTGAGTGCACACATTGACAACCGTTCTGTTAGATAGCTGCGTTTTGGATTTAGAAGCAGATATTTCCCTGTGCTTACTGCTGTTTCTTCCCTATGCCGGTAATGGGCTGAAAACGCCTGGTTTGGGACTCTGCAGAGAAAGTGTCTGCAGACTGCTGAATCCACACACAGGTTTAACTCTGGAAGTTGAGTGCACACATTGACAACCGTTCTGTTAGATAGCTGCGTTTTGGATTTAGAAGCAGATATTTCCCTGTGCTTACTGCTGTTTCTTCCCTATGCCGGTAATGGGCTGAAAACGCCTGTTTTGGGACTCTGCAGAGAAAGTGTTTGCAGACTGCTGAATCCACACACGGGTTTAACTCTGGAAGTTGAGTGCACACATTGACAACCTTTCTGTTAGATAGCTGCGTTTTGGATTTAGAAGCAGATATTTCCCTGTGCTTACTGCTGTTTCTTCCATATGCCGGTAATGGGCTGAAAACGCCTGTTTTGGGACTCTGCAGAGAAAGTGTTTGCAGACTGCTGAATCCACACACGGGTTTAACTCTGGAAGTTGAGTGCACACATTGACAACCGTTCTGTTAGATAGCTGCGTTTTGGATTTAGAAGCAGATATTTCCCTGTGCTTACTGCTGTTTCTTCCATATGCCGGTAATGGGCTGAAAACGCCTGGTTTGGGACTCTGCAGAGAAAGTGTTTGCAGACTGCTGAATCCACACACGGGTTTAACTCTGGAAGTTGAGTGCACACATTGACAACCGTTCTGTTAGATAGCTGCGTTTTGGATTTAGAAGCAGATATTTCCCTGTGCTTACTGCTGTTTCTTCCATATGCCGGTAATGGGCTGAAAACGCCTGTTTTGGGACTCTGCAGAGAAAGTGTTTGCAGACTGCTGAATCCACACACGGGTTTAACTCTGGAAGTTGAGTGCACACATTGACAACCGTTCTGTTAGATAGCTGCGTTTTGGATTTAGAAGCAGATATTTCCCTGTGCTTACTGCTGTTTCTTCCCTATGCCGGTAATGGGCTGAAAACGCCTGTTTTCGGACTCTGCAGAGAAAGTGTCTGCAGACTGCTGAATCCACACACAGGTTTAACTCTGGAAGTTGAGTGCACACATTGACAACCGTTCTGTTAGATAGCTGCGTTTTGGATTTAGAAGCAGATATTTCCCTGTGCTTACTGCTGTTTCTTCCCTATGCCGGTAATGGGCTGAAAACGCCTGTTTTGGGACTCTGCAGAGAAAGTGTTTGCAGACTGCTGAATCCACACACGGGTTTATCTCTGGAAGTTGAGTGCACACATTGACAACCGTTCTGTTAGATAGCTGCGTTTTGGATTTAGAAGCAGATATTTCCCTGTGCTTACTGCTGTTTCTTCCCTATGCCGGTAATGGGCTGAAAACGCCTGTTTTGTGACTCTGCCCAGAAAGTGTTTGCAGACTGCTGAATCCACACACGGGTTTATCTCTGGAAGTTGAGTGCACGCATTGACAACCATTCAGTTAGATAGCTGCCTTTTGGTTTTAGAAGCAGTTATTTCTCTTTACAGCATATACTCTCATTCACTCTGGAATATCCAAACGCAGCTCCTAAAAGAAACGGGTTTCTAAGTGTAATCAGATATTTCTCTTTACATCTTGTACCCCAGTACACTCTGATATTTGCAAACGCAGCTCCTGGAAGAAACGTGTTTGTAACTCGCTGAATTTGAGTATATATTGAAGTCTCTTAGGTGAATGAACACACAGCAGAGGAGTTTGAAAAAAACATTTCTTCCATGTTATAGATGCACTGTTACTGCTATTGCTTTTAGGCTGGTGTTTTCCTGGAAATGTTGGTTTTAGAATTTCCATATAAATGGTTTGTAAACTGCTGCTTAAGTGGAGCAGTTTAATTCGTTAAGTTGAATGCCCTCATTCACAATCATTCTGTTAGCTAGCTCCGTTTTGGTTTTAGAAGCCTGTGTTTCTAGTTACAGCATATACTCCCATTCATTCTGGAATAGCCAAACGCAGCTCCCAGAATAGGCGTGTTTCTAAGTCGCTGAATCTAAACATAGATTCAACTCCCTTAGGTGAACGAACACACAGCACAGCAGTTTGAAAGAAACGTTTTATTTGAGTTTTAGACGCAGTCTTATTGCTATTTCTTAGAGGCCGGTATTTTGCTGGGAGTGTCTGTTTTAGAATCTGCACAAAAATCTTTTCTAAACTGCTGCATAGAAACAACAGTTTATCTCAATAAGCTGAATGCACACAGTGACAACCATTCTGTTAGATGGCTCCGTGTTTGTTTTAGAACCAGATATTTCACTTTAAACCTTATACTCCAGTACACTCTGGAATATGCAAATGCAGCTCCTGGAAGAAACGTGTTTCTTACTCGCTGAATCTGAACATATACTCAAGACTCTTAGGTGAATGAACACAGAGCAGAGCATTTTGAAGAAAACGTTTCTTCTATGTTATAGATGCAGTCTTACTGCTACTTCTTTTAGGCTGGTGTTTTGCTGCAAATGTTGATTTTAGAATTTGCATATAAAGGGTTTCTAAACTGCTGCCTAAGAAGAGCAGATTAACCCTTTAAGTTGAATGCACACATTCACAACCATTCTGTTAGATAGCTCCGTTTTGGTTTTAGAAACAGATATTTCTCTTTACAGCATTTACTCCCATACACTCTGGAATATCGAAATGCAGCTCCTAGAATAAACGTGTTTCAAACTCGCTGAATCCAAACATAGATTCAACGACCTTTGGTGAACGAACACACTGCAGAGCAGTTTGAAAGAAACGTTCCCTCTGAGTTTTAGACGCAGTCTTACTGCTATTTCTTATAGGCCGGTATTTTGCTGGAAATGTCTGTTTGAGAATCTACACAGAAATGTTTTCTAAACTGCTGCATACAAACAGCAGTTTAGCTCAGTAAGTTGAATGCACACATTGACCACCATTCCATTAGATCATCCGTTTTTCTTTTGGAACGAGACATTTGTCTTTACATCTTATACTTCAGTATACTCTGGAATAGGCAAACACAGCTCCTGGAAGAAACGTGTTGCTAACTAGCTGAATCTGAACATATATTCAAGTCTCTTATATGAATGAACACACAGCAGAGCAGTTTGAAAACAGTTTCTTCCATGTTAAAGATGCAGTCTTACTGCTATTTCCTTTAGGCTGGTGTTTTGCTGGAAAGCTCTGTATGAGAATTTGCATATAAAGGGTTTCTAAAGTGCTGCATGACAAGAGCAGTTTACCTCTTTAAGCCGAAGGCACACATTCACAACCACTCTGCTAGATAGATCCATTTTGGTTTTAGAAACAGATATTTCTCTTTACAGCATATACTCCCATTCATTCTGGAATATCCAAAGACAGCTCCTAGAATGAACGTGTTTCTATCTCGCTGAATCTAAATACAGATTAAACTCCCTTAGGTCAAAGAACACACGGCCGAGCAGTTTGAAAGAAACGTTTCTTCTGAGTTTTAGACGCAGTCTTAATGCTCTTTCTCATATAGGCCGGTACTGGGCCGGAAAGGCCTGTTTTGAGACTCTGCACAGAAAGTGTTTGCAGACTGCTGAATCCACACACGGGTTTAACTCTGGAAGTTGAGTGCACACATTGACAACCGTTCTGTTAGATAGCTGCGTTTTGGATTTAGAAGCAGATATTTCCCTGTGCTTACTGCTGTTTCTTCCCTATGCCGGTAATGGGCTGAAAACGCCTGGTTTGGGACTCTGCAGAGAAAGTGTCTGCAGACTGCTGAATCCACACACAGGTTTAACTCTGGAAGTTGAGTGCACACATTGACAACCGTTCTGTTAGATAGCTGCGTTTTGGATTTAGAAGCAGATATTTCCCTGTGCTTACTGCTGTTTCTTCCCTATGCCGGTAATGGGCTGAAAACGCCTGTTTTGGGACTCTGCAGAGAAAGTGTTTGCAGACTGCTGAATCCACACACGGGTTTAACTCTGGAAGTTGAGTGCACACATTGACAACCGTTCTGTTAGATAGCTGCGTTTTGGATTTAGAAGCAGATATTTCCCTGTGCTTACTGCTGTTTCTTCCATATGCCGGTAATGGGCTGAAAACGCCTGGTTTGGGACTCTGCAGAGAAAGTGTTTGCAGACTGCTGAATCCACACACGGGTTTAACTCTGGAAGTTGAGTGCACACATTGACAACCGTTCTGTTAGATAGCTGCGTTTTGGATTTAGAAGCAGATATTTCCCTGTGCTTACTGCTGTTTCTTCCGTATGCCGGTAATGGGCTGAAAACGCCTGTTTTGGGACTCTGCAGAGAAAGTGTTTGCAGACTGCTGAATCCACACACGGGTTTAACTCTGGAAGTTGAGTGCACACATTGACAACCGTTCTGTTAGATAGCTGCGTTTTGGATTTAGAAGCAGATATTTCCCTGTGCTTACTGCTGTTTCTTCCATATGCCGGTAATGGGCTGAAAACGCCTGTTTTGGGACTCTGCAGAGAAAGTGTTTGCAGACTGCTGAATCCACACACGGGTTTAACTCTTGAAGTTGAGTGCACACATTGACAACCGTTCTGTTAGATAGCTGCGTTTTGGATTTAGAAGCAGATATTTCCCTGTGCTTACTGCTGTTTCTTCCATATGCCGGTAATGGGCTGAAAACGCCTGTTTGGGGACTCTGCAGAGAAAGTGTTTGCAGACTGCTGAATCCACGCACGGGTTTATCTCTGGAAGTTGAGTGCACGCATTGACAACCATTCAGTTAGATAGCTGCCTTTTGGTTTTAGAAGCAGTTATTTCTCTTTACAGCATATACTCTCATTCACTCTGGAATTTCCAAACGCAGCTCCTAAAAGAAACGGGTTTCTAAGTATAATCAGATATTTCTCTTTACATCTTGTACCCCAGTACACTCTGATATATGCATACGCAGCTCCTGGAA
Organism: Aotus nancymaae; assembly: GCF_030222135.1. Classification (NCBI taxonomy): domain Eukaryota; kingdom Metazoa; phylum Chordata; class Mammalia; order Primates; family Aotidae; genus Aotus; species Aotus nancymaae. Next base: position 64,858 of record NW_026989190.1, read on the forward strand.
GAAACGTGTTTGTAACTCGCTAAATCTGTGCATATATTGAAGTCTCTTAGGTGAATGAACACACAGCAGAGGAGTTTGAAAAAAACATTTCTTCCATGTTATAGATGCACTGTTAACTGCTATTGCTTTTAGGCTGGTGTTTTCCTGGAAATGTTGTTTTTAGAATTTCCATATAAATGGTTTGTAAACTGCTGCTTAAGTGGAGCAGTTTAATTCGTTAAGTTGAATGCCCTCATTCACAATCATTCTGTTAGCTAGCTCCGTTTTGGTTTTAGAAGCCTGTGTTTCTAGTTACAGCATATATTCCCATTCATTCTGGTATAGCCAAACGCAGCTCCCAGAATAGACGTGTTTCTAAGTCGCTGAATCTAAACATAGATTCAACTCCCTTAGGTGAACGAACACACAGCACAGCAGTTTGAAAGAAACGTTTTATTTGAGTTTTAGACGCAGTCTTATTGCTATTTCTTAGAGGCCGGTATTTTGCTGGGAATGTCTGTTTTAGAATCTGCACAAAAATCTTTTCTAAACTGCTGCATAGAAACAACAGTTTATCTCAATAAGCTGAATGCACACAGTGACAACCATTCTGTTAGATGGCTCCGTGTTTGTTTTAGAACCAGATATTTCACTTTAAACCTTATACTCCAGTACACTCTGGAATATGCAAATGCAGCTCCTGGAAGAATCGTGTTTCTTACTCGCTGAATCTGAATATATACTCAAGACTCTTAGGTGAATGAACACAGAGCAGAGCATTTTGAAGAAAACGTTTCTTCTATGTTATAGATGCAGTCTTACTGCTACTTCTTTTAGGCTGGTGTTTTGCTGCAAATGTTGATTTTAGAATTTGCATATAAAGGGTTTCTAAACTGCTGCCTAAGAAGAGCAGATTAACCCTTTAAGTTGAATGCACACATTCACAACCATTCTGTTAGATAGCTCCGTTTTGGTTTTAGAAACAGATATTTCTCTTTACAGCATTTACTCCCATACACTCTGGAATATCGAAATGCAGCTCCTAGAATAAACGTGTTTCAAACTCGCTGAATCCAAACATAGATTCAACGACCTTTGGTGAACGAACACACTGCAGAGCAGTTTGAAAGAAACGTTCCCTCTGAGTTTTAGACGCAGTCTTACTGCTATTTCTTATAGGCCGGTATTTTGCTGGAAATGTCTGTTTGAGAATCTACACAGAAATGTTTTCTAAACTGCTGCATACAAACAGCAGTTTAGCTCAGTAAGTTGAATGCACACATTGACAACCATTCCATTAGATCATCCGTTTTTCTTTTGGAACGAGACATTTGTCTTTACATCTTATACTCCAGTATACTCTGGAATAGGCAAACACAGCTCCTGGAAGAAACGTGTTGCTAACTAGCTGAATCTGAACATATATTCAAGTCTCTTATATGAATGAACACACAGCAGAGCAGTTTGAAAACAGTTTCTTCCATGTTAAAGATGCAGTCTTACTGCTATTTCCTATAGGCTGGTGTTTTGCTGGAAAGGTCTGCATGAGAATTTGCATATAAAGGGTTTCTAAAGTGCTGCATGAGAAGAGCAGTTTACCTCTTTAAGCCGAAGGCACACATTCACAACCACTCTGCTAGATAGATCCATTTTGGTTTTAGAAACAGATATTTCTCTTTACAGCATATACTCCCATTCAATCTGGAATGTCCAAAGACAACTCCTAGAATAAACGTGTTTCTATCTCGCTGAATCTAAACATAGATTCAACTCCCTTAGGCCAAAGAACACAAGGCCGAGCAGTTTGAAAGAAACGTGTCTTCTGAGATTTAGACGCAGTCTTAATGCTCTTTCTTATATATGCCGGTACTGGGCCGGAAAGGCCTGTTTTGAGACTCTGCACAGAAAGTGTTTGCAGACTGCTGAATCCACACACGGGTTTAACTCTGGAAGTTGAGTGCACACATTGACAACCGTTCTGTTAGATAGCTGCGTTTTGGATTTAGAAGCAGATATTTCCCTGTGCTTACTGCTGTTTCTTCCATATGCCGGTAATGGGCTGAAAACGCCTGTTTGGGGACTCTGCAGAGAAAGTGTTTGCAGACTGCTGAATCCACACACGGGTTTAACTCTGGAAGTTGAGTGCACACATTGACAACCGTTCTGTTAGATATCTGCGTTTTGGATTTAGAAGCAGATATTTCCCTGTGCTTACTGCTGTTTCTTCCATATGCCGGTAATGGGCTGAAAACGCCTGCTTTGGGACTCTGCAGAGAAAGTGTTTGCAGACTGCTGAATCCACACACGGGTTTAACTCTGGAAGTTGAGTGCACACATTGACAACCGTTCTGTTAGATAGCTGCGTTTTGGATTTAGAAGCAGATATTTCCCTGTGCTTACTGCTGTTTCTTCCATATGCCGGTAATGGGCTGAAAACGCCTGTTTTGGGACTCTGCAGAGAAAGTGTTTGCAGACTGCTGAATCCACACACGGGTTTAACTCTGGAAGTTGAGTGCACACATTGACAACCGTTCTGTTAGATAGCTGCGTTTTGGATTTAGAAGCAGATATTTCCCTGTGCTTACTGCTGTTTCTTCCATATGCCGGTAATGGGCTGAAAACGCCTGGTTTGGGACTCTGCAGAGAAAGTGTTTGCAGACTGCTGAATCCACACACGGGTTTAACTCTGGAAGTTGAGTGCACACATTGACAACCGTTCTGTTAGATAGCTGCGTTTTGGATTTAGAAGCAGATATTTCCCTGTGCTTACTGCTGTTTCTTCCATATGCCGGTAATGGGCTGAAAACGCCTGTTTGGGGACTCTGCAGAGAAAGTGTTTGCAGACTGCTGAATCCACACACGGGTTTAACTCTGGAAGTTGAGTGCACACATTGACAACCGTTCTGTTAGATAGCTGCGTTTTGGATTTAGAAGCAGATATTTCCCTGTGCTTACTGCTGTTTCTTCCATATGCCGGTAATGGGCTGAAAACGCCTGGTTTGGGACTCTGCAGAGAAAGTGTTTGCAGACTGCTGAATCCACACACGGGTTTAACTCTGGAAGTTGAGTGCACACATTGACAACCGTTCTGTTAGATAGCTGCGTTTTGGATTTAGAAGCAGATATTTCCCTGTGCTTACTGCTGTTTCTTCCATATGCCGGTAATGGGCTGAAAACGCCTGTTTGGGGACTCTGCAGAGAAAGTGTTTGCAGACTGCTGAATCCACACACGGGTTTAACTCTGGAAGTTGAGTGCACACATTGACAACCGTTCTGTTAGATAGCTGCGTTTTGGATTTAGAAGCAGATATTTCCCTGTGCTTACTGCTGTTTCTTCCATATGCCGGTAATGGGCTGAAAACGCCTGGTTTGGGACTCTGCAGAGAAAGTGTCTGCAGACTGCTGAATCCACACACAGGTTTAACTCTGGAAGTTGAGTGCACACATTGACAACCGTTCTGTTAGATAGCTGCGTTTTGGATTTAGAAGCAGATATTTCCCTGTGCTTACTGCTGTTTCTTCCCTATGCCGGTAATGGGCTGAAAACGCCTGTTTTGGGACTCTGCAGAGAAAGTGTTTGCAGACTGCTGAATCCACACACGGGTTTAACTCTGGAAGTTGAGTGCACACATTGACAACCGTTCTGTTAGATAGCTGCGTTTTGGATTTAGAAGCAGATATTTCCCTGTGCTTACTGCTGTTTCTTCCATATGCCGGTAATGGGCTGAAAACGCCTGGTTTGGGACTCTGCAGAGAAAGTGTTTGCAGACTGCTGAATCCACACACGGGTTTAACTCTGGAAGTTGAGTGCACACATTGACAACCGTTCTGTTAGATAGCTGCGTTTTGGATTTAGAAGCAGATATTTCCCTGTGCTTACTGCTGTTTCTTCCGTATGCCGGTAATGGGCTGAAAACGCCTGTTTTGGGACTCTGCAGAGAAAGTGTTTGCAGACTGCTGAATCCACACACGGGTTTAACTCTGGAAGTTGAGTGCACACATTGACAACCGTTCTGTTAGATAGCTGCGTTTTGGATTTAGAAGCAGATATTTCCCTGTGCTTACTGCTGTTTCTTCCATATGCCGGTAATGGGCTGAAAACGCCTGTTTTGGGACTCTGCAGAGAAAGTGTTTGCAGACTGCTGAATCCACACACGGGTTTAACTCTTGAAGTTGAGTGCACACATTGACAACCGTTCTGTTAGATAGCTGCGTTTTGGATTTAGAAGCAGATATTTCCCTGTGCTTACTGCTGTTTCTTCCATATGCCGGTAATGGGCTGAAAACGCCTGTTTGGGGACTCTGCAGAGAAAGTGTTTGCAGACTGCTGAATCCACGCACGGGTTTATCTCTGGAAGTTGAGTGCACGCATTGACAACCATTCAGTTAGATAGCTGCCTTTTGGTTTTAGAAGCAGTTATTTCTCTTTACAGCATATACTCTCATTCACTCTGGAATTTCCAAACGCAGCTCCTAAAAGAAACGGGTTTCTAAGTATAATCAGATATTTCTCTTTACATCTTGTACCCCAGTACACTCTGATATATGCATACGCAGCTCCTGGAAGAAACGTGTTTGTAACTCGCTAAATCTGTGCATATATTGAAGTCTCTTAGGTGAATGAACACACAGCAGAGGAGTTTGAAAAAAACATTTCTTCCATGTTATAGATGCACTGTTAACTGCTATTGCTTTTAGGCTGGTGTTTTCCTGGAAATGTTGTTTTTAGAATTTCCATATAAATGGTTTGTAAACTGCTGCTTAAGTGGAGCAGTTTAATTCGTTAAGTTGAATGCCCTCATTCACAATCATTCTGTTAGCTAGCTCCGTTTTGGTTTTAGAAGCCTGTGTTTCTAGTTACAGCATATATTCCCATTCATTCTGGTATAGCCAAACGCAGCTCCCAGAATAGACGTGTTTCTAAGTCGCTGAATCTAAACATAGATTCAACTCCCTTAGGTGAACGAACACACAGCACAGCAGTTTGAAAGAAACGTTTTATTTGAGTTTTAGACGCAGTCTTATTGCTATTTCTTAGAGGCCGGTATTTTGCTGGGAATGTCTGTTTTAGAATCTGCACAAAAATCTTTTCTAAACTGCTGCATAGAAACAACAGTTTATCTCAATAAGCTGAATGCACACAGTGACAACCATTCTGTTAGATGGCTCCGTGTTTGTTTTAGAACCAGATATTTCACTTTAAACCTTATACTCCAGTACACTCTGGAATATGCAAATGCAGCTCCTGGAAGAATCGTGTTTCTTACTCGCTGAATCTGAATATATACTCAAGACTCTTAGGTGAATGAACACAGAGCAGAGCATTTTGAAGAAAACGTTTCTTCTATGTTATAGATGCAGTCTTACTGCTACTTCTTTTAGGCTGGTGTTTTGCTGCAAATGTTGATTTTAGAATTTGCATATAAAGGGTTTCTAAACTGCTGCCTAAGAAGAGCAGATTAACCCTTTAAGTTGAATGCACACATTCACAACCATTCTGTTAGATAGCTCCGTTTTGGTTTTAGAAACAGATATTTCTCTTTACAGCATTTACTCCCATACACTCTGGAATATCGAAATGCAGCTCCTAGAATAAACGTGTTTCAAACTCGCTGAATCCAAACATAGATTCAACGACCTTTGGTGAACGAACACACTGCAGAGCAGTTTGAAAGAAACGTTCCCTCTGAGTTTTAGACGCAGTCTTACTGCTATTTCTTATAGGCCGGTATTTTGCTGGAAATGTCTGTTTGAGAATCTACACAGAAATGTTTTCTAAACTGCTGCATACAAACAGCAGTTTAGCTCAGTAAGTTGAATGCACACATTGACAACCATTCCATTAGATCATCCGTTTTTCTTTTGGAACGAGACATTTGTCTTTACATCTTATACTCCAGTATACTCTGGAATAGGCAAACACAGCTCCTGGAAGAAACGTGTTGCTAACTAGCTGAATCTGAACATATATTCAAGTCTCTTATATGAATGAACACACAGCAGAGCAGTTTGAAAACAGTTTCTTCCATGTTAAAGATGCAGTCTTACTGCTATTTCCTATAGGCTGGTGTTTTGCTGGAAAGGTCTGCATGAGAATTTGCATATAAAGGGTTTCTAAAGTGCTGCATGAGAAGAGCAGTTTACCTCTTTAAGCCGAAGGCACACATTCACAACCACTCTGCTAGATAGATCCATTTTGGTTTTAGAAACAGATATTTCTCTTTACAGCATATACTCCCATTCAATCTGGAATGTCCAAAGACAACTCCTAGAATAAACGTGTTTCTATCTCGCTGAATCTAAACATAGATTCAACTCCCTTAGGCCAAAGAACACAAGGCCGAGCAGTTTGAAAGAAACGTGTCTTCTGAGATTTAGACGCAGTCTTAATGCTCTTTCTTATATATGCCGGTACTGGGCCGGAAAGGCCTGTTTTGAGACTCTGCACAGAAAGTGTTTGCAGACTGCTGAATCCACACACGGGTTTAACTCTGGAAGTTGAGTGCACACATTGACAACCGTTCTGTTAGATAGCTGCGTTTTGGATTTAGAAGCAGATATTTCCCTGTGCTTACTGCTGTTTCTTCCATATGCCGGTAATGGGCTGAAAACGCCTGTTTGGGGACTCTGCAGAGAAAGTGTTTGCAGACTGCTGAATCCACACACGGGTTTAACTCTGGAAGTTGAGTGCACACATTGACAACCGTTCTGTTAGATATCTGCGTTTTGGATTTAGAAGCAGATATTTCCCTGTGCTTACTGCTGTTTCTTCCATATGCCGGTAATGGGCTGAAAACGCCTGCTTTGGGACTCTGCAGAGAAAGTGTTTGCAGACTGCTGAATCCACACACGGGTTTAACTCTGGAAGTTGAGTGCACACATTGACAACCGTTCTGTTAGATAGCTGCGTTTTGGATTTAGAAGCAGATATTTCCCTGTGCTTACTGCTGTTTCTTCCATATGCCGGTAATGGGCTGAAAACGCCTGTTTTGGGACTCTGCAGAGAAAGTGTTTGCAGACTGCTGAATCCACACACGGGTTTAACTCTGGAAGTTGAGTGCACACATTGACAACCGTTCTGTTAGATAGCTGCGTTTTGGATTTAGAAGCAGATATTTCCCTGTGCTTACTGCTGTTTCTTCCATATGCCGGTAATGGGCTGAAAACGCCTGGTTTGGGACTCTGCAGAGAAAGTGTTTGCAGACTGCTGAATCCACACACGGGTTTAACTCTGGAAGTTGAGTGCACACATTGACAACCGTTCTGTTAGATAGCTGCGTTTTGGATTTAGAAGCAGATATTTCCCTGTGCTTACTGCTGTTTCTTCCATATGCCGGTAATGGGCTGAAAACGCCTGTTTGGGGACTCTGCAGAGAAAGTGTTTGCAGACTGCTGAATCCACACACGGGTTTAACTCTGGAAGTTGAGTGCACACATTGACAACCGTTCTGTTAGATAGCTGCGTTTTGGATTTAGAAGCAGATATTTCCCTGTGCTTACTGCTGTTTCTTCCATATGCCGGTAATGGGCTGAAAACGCCTGGTTTGGGACTCTGCAGAGAAAGTGTTTGCAGACTGCTGAATCCACACACGGGTTTAACTCTGGAAGTTGAGTGCACACATTGACAACCGTTCTGTTAGATAGCTGCGTTTTGGATTTAGAAGCAGATATTTCCCTGTGCTTACTGCTGTTTCTTCCATATGCCGGTAATGGGCTGAAAACGCCTGCTTTGGGACTCTGCAGAGAAAGTGTTTGCAGACTGCTGAATCCACACACGGGTTTAACTCTGGAAGTTCAGTGCACACATTGACAACCGTTCTGTTAGATAGCTGCGTTTTGGATTTAGAAGCAGATATTTCCCTGTGCTTACTGCTGTTTCTTCCATATGCCGGTAATGGGCTGAAAACGCCTGTTTTGGGACTCTGCAGAGAAAGTGTTTGCAGACTGCTGAATCCACACACGGGTTTAACTCTGGAAGTTGAGTGCACACATTGACAACCGTTCTGTTAGATAGCTGCGTTTTGGATTTAGAAGCAGATATTTCCCTGTGCTTACTGCTGTTTCTTCCATATGCCGGTAAAGGGCTGAAAACGCCTGGTTTGGGACTCTGCAGAGAAAGTGTTTGCAGACTGCTGAATCCACACACGGGTTTAACTCTGGAAGTTGAGTGCACACATTGACAACCGTTCTGTTAGATAGCTGCGTTTTGGATTTAGAAGCAGATATTTCCCTGTGCTTACTGCTGTTTCTTCCATATGCCGGTAATGGGCTGAAAACGCCTGTTTGGGGACTCTGCAGAGAAAGTGTTTGCAGACTGCTGAATCCACACACGGGTTTAACTCTGGAAGTTGAGTGCACACATTGACAACCGTTCTGTTAGATAGCTGCGTTTTGGATTTAGAAGCAGATATTTCCCTGTGCTTACTGCTGTTTCTTCCATATGCCGGTAATGGGCTGAAAACGCCTGGTTTGGGACTCTGCAGAGAAAGTGTTTGCAGACTGCTGAATCCACACACGGGTTTAACTCTGGAAGTTGAGTGCACACATTGACAACCGTTCTGTTAGATAGCTGCGTTTTGGATTTAGAAGCAGATATTTCCCTGTGCTTACTGCTGTTTCTTCCATATGCCGGTAATGGGCTGAAAACGCCTGTTTTGGGACTCTGCAGAGAAAGTGTTTGCAGACTGCTGAATCCACACACGGGTTTAACTCTGGAAGTTGAGTGCACACATTGACAACCGTTCTGTTAGATAGCTGCGTTTTGGATTTAGAAGCAGATATTTCCCTGTGCTTACTGCTGTTTCTTCCATATGCCGGTAATGGGCTGAAAACGCCTGTTTTGGGACTCTGCAGAGAAAGTGTTTGCAGACTGCTGAATCCACACACGGGTTTAACTCTGGAAGTTGAGTGCACACATTGACAACCGTTCTGTTAGATAGCTGCGTTTTGGATTTAGAAGCAGATATTTCCCTGTGCTTACTGCTGTTTCTTCCATATGCCGGTAATGGGCTGAAAACGCCTGGTTTGGGACTCTGCAGAGAAAGTGTTTGCAGACTGCTGAATCCACACACGGGTTTAACTCTGGAAGTTGAGTGCACACATTGACAACCGTTCTGTTAGATAGCTGCGTTTTGGATTTAGAAGCAGATATTTCCCTGTGCTTACTGCTGTTTCTTCCATATGCCGGTAATGGGCTGAAAACGCCTGCTTTGGGACTCTGCAGAGAAAGTGTTTGCAGACTGCTGAATCCACACACGGGTTTAACTCTGGAAGTTGAGTGCACACATTGACAACCGTTCTGTTAGATAGCTGCGTTTTGGATTTAGAAGCAGATATTTCCCTGTGCTTACTGCTGTTTCTTCCATATGCCGGTAATGGGCTGAAAACGCCTGGTTTGGGACTCTGCAGAGAAAGTGTTTGCAGACTGCTGAATCCACACACGGGTTTAACTCTGGAAGTTGAGTGCACACATTGACAACCGTTCTGTTAGATAGCTGCGTTTTGGATTTAGAAGCAGATATTTCCCTGTGCTTACTGCTGTTTCTTCCATATGCCGGTAATGGGCTGAAAACGCCTGTTTTGGGACTCTGCAGAGAAAGTGTTTGCAGACTGCTGAATCCACACACGGGTTTAACTCTGGAAGTTGAGTGCACACATTGACAACCGTTCTGTTAGATAGCTGCGTTTTGGATTTAGAAGCAGATATTTCCCTGTGCTTACTGCTGTTTCTTCCATATGCCGGTAATGGGCTGAAAACGCCTGCTTTGGGACTCTGCAGAGAAAGTGTTTGCAGACTGCTGAATCCACACACGGGTTTAACTCTGGAAGTTGAGTGCACACATTGACAACCGTTCTGTTAGATAGCTGCGTTTTGGATTTAGAAGCAGATATTTCCCTGTGCTTACTGCTGTTTCTTCCATATGCCGGTAATGGGCTGAAAACGCCTGTTTGGGGACTCTGCAGAGAAAGTGTTTGCAGACTGCTGAATCCACACACGGGTTTAACTCTGGAAGTTGAGTGCACACATTGACAACCGTTCTGTTAGATAGCTGCGTTTTGGATTTAGAAGCAGATATTTCCCTGTGCTTACTGCTGTTTCTTCCATATGCCGGTAATGGGCTGAAAACGCCTGGTTTGGGACTCTGCAGAGAAAGTGTTTGCAGACTGCTGAATCCACACACGGGTTTAACTCTGGAAGTTGAGTGCACACATTGACAACCGTTCTGTTAGATAGCTGCGTTTTGGATTTAGAAGCAGATATTTCCCTGTGCTTACTGCTGTTTCTTCCATATGCCGGTAATGGGCTGAAAACGCCTGGTTTGGGACTCTGCAGAGAAAGTGTTTGCAGACTGCTGAATCCACACACGGGTTTAACTCTGGAAGTTGAGTGCACACATTGACAACCGTTCTGTTAGATAGCTGCGTTTTGGATTTAGAAGCAGATATTTCCCTGTGCTTACTGCTGTTTCTTCCATATGCCGGTAATGGGCTGAAAACGCCTGTTTTGGGACTCTGCAGAGAAAGTGTTTGCAGACTGCTGAATCCACACACGGGTTTAACTCTGGAAGTTGAGTGCACACATTGACAACCGTTCTGTTAGATAGCTGCGTTTTGGATTTAGAAGCAGATATTTCCCTGTGCTTACTGCTGTTTCTTCCATATGCCGGTAATGGGCTGAAAACGCCTGGTTTGGGACTCTGCAGAGAAAGTGTTTGCAGACTGCTGAATCCACACACGGGTTTAACTCTGGAAGTTGAGTGCACACATTGACAACCGTTCTGTTAGATAGCTGCGTTTTGGATTTAGAAGCAGATATTTCCCTGTGCTTACTGCTGTTTCTTCCATATGCCGGTAATGGGCTGAAAACGCCTGTTTGGGGACTCTGCAGAGAAAGTGTTTGCAGACTGCTGAATCCACACACGGGTTTAACTCTGGAAGTTGAGTGCACACATTGACAACCGTTCTGTTAGATAGCTGCGTTTTGGATTTAGAAGCAGATATTTCCCTGTGCTTACTGCTGTTTCTTCCATATGCCGGTAATGGGCTGAAAACGCCTGGTTTGGGACTCTGCAGAGAAAGTGTTTGCAGACTGCTGAATCCACACACGGGTTTAACTCTGGAAGTTGAGTGCACACATTGACAACCGTTCTGTTAGATAGCTGCGTTTTGGATTTAGAAGCAGATATTTCCCTGTGCTTACTGCTGTTTCTTCCATATGCCGGTAATGGGCTGAAAACGCCTGTTTTGGGACTCTGCAGAGAAAGTGTTTGCAGACTGCTGAATCCACACACGGGTTTAACTCTGGAAGTTGAGTGCACACATTGACAACCGTTCTGTTAGATAGCTGCGTTTTGGATTTAGAAGCAGATATTTCCCTGGGCTTACTGCTGTTTCTTCCATATGCCGGTAATGGGCTGAAAACGCCTGTTTGGGGACTCTGCAGAGAAAGTGTTTGCAGACTGCTGAATCCACACACGGGTTTAACTCTGGAAGTTGAGTGCACACATTGACAACCGTTCTGTTAGATAGCTGCGTTTTGGATTTAGAAGCAGATATTTCCCTGTGCTTACTGCTGTTTCTTCCATATGCCGGTAATGGGCTGAAAACGCCTGCTTTGGGACTCTGCAGAGAAAGTGTTTGCAGACTGCTGAATCCACACACGGGTTTAACTCTGGAAGTTGAGTGCACACATTGACAACCGTTCTGTTAGATAGCTGCGTTTTGGATTTAGAAGCAGATATTTCCCTGTGCTTACTGCTGTTTCTTCCATATGCCGGTAATGGGCTGAAAACGCCTGTTTTGGGACTCTGCAGAGAAAGTGTTTGCAGACTGCTGAATCCACACACGGGTTTAACTCTGGAAGTTGAGTGCACACATTGACAACCGTTCTGTTAGATAGCTGCGTTTTGGATTTAGAAGCAGATATTTCCCTGTGCTTACTGCTGTTTCTTCCATATGCCGGTAATGGGCTGAAAACGCCTGTTTTGGGACTCTGCAGAGAAAGTGTTTGCAGACTGCTGAATCCACACACGGGTTTAACTCTGGAAGTTGAGTGCACACATTGACAACCGTTCTGTTAGATAGCTGCGTTTTGGATTTAGAAGCAGATATTTCCCTGTGCTTACTGCTGTTTCTTCCATATGCCGGTAATGGGCTGAAAACGCCTGTTTTGGGACTCTGCAGAGAAAGTGTTTGCAGACTGCTGAATCCACACACGGGTTTAACTCTGGAAGTTGAGTGCACACATTGACAACCGTTCTGTTAGATAGCTGCGTTTTGGATTTAGAAGCAGATATTTCCCTGGGCTTACTGCTGTTTCTTCCATATGCCGGTAATGGGCTGAAAACGCCTGTTTTGGGACTCTGCAGAGAAAGTGTTTGCAGACTGCTGAATCCACACACGGGTTTAACTCTGGAAGTTGAGTGCACACATTGACAACCGTTCTGTTAGATAGCTGCGTTTTGGATTTAGAAGCAGATATTTCCCTGTGCTTACTGCTGTTTCTTCCATATGCCGGTAATGGGCTGAAAACGCCTGCTTTGGGACTCTGCAGAGAAAGTGTTTGCAGACTGCTGAATCCACACACGGGTTTAACTCTGGAAGTTGAGTGCACACATTGACAACCGTTCTGTTAGATAGCTGCGTTTTGGATTTAGAAGCAGATATTTCCCTGTGCTTACTGCTGTTTCTTCCATATGCCGGTAATGGGCTGAAAACGCCTGTTTGGGGACTCTGCAGAGAAAGTGTTTGCAGACTGCTGAATCCACACACGGGTTTAACTCTGGAAGTTGAGTGCACACATTGACAACCGTTCTGTTAAATAGCTGCGTTTTGGATTTAGAAGCAGATATTTCCCTGTGCTTACTGCTGTTTCTTCCATATGCCGGTAATGGGCTGAAAACGCCTGTTTTGGGACTCTGCAGAGAAAGTGTTTGCAGACTGCTGAATCCACACACGGGTTTAACTCTGGAAGTTGAGTGCACACATTGACAACCGTTCTGTTAGATAGCTGCGTTTTGGATTTAGAGGCAGATATTTCCCTGTGCTTACTGCTGTTTCTTCCATATGCCGGTAATGGGCTGAAAACGCCTGTTTTCGGACTCTGCAGAGAAAGTGTTTGCAGACTGCTGAATCCACACACGGGTTTAACTCTGGAAGTTGAGTGCACACATTGACAACCGTTCTGTTAGATAGCTGCGTTTTGGATTTAGAAGCAGATATTTCCCTGGGCTTACTGCTGTTTCTTCCATATGCCGGTAATGGGCTGAAAACGCCTGGTTTGGGACTCTGCAGAGAAAGTGTTTGCAGACTGCTGAATCCACACACGGGTTTAACTCTGGAAGTTGAGTGCACACATTGACAACCGTTCTGTTAGATAGCTGCGTTTTGGATTTAGAAGCAGATATTTCCCTGTGCTTACTGCTGTTTCTTCCATATGCCGGTAATGGGCTGAAAACGCCTGTTTTGGGACTCTGCAGAGAAAGTGTTTGCAGACTGCTGAATCCACACACGGGTTTAACTCTGGAAGTTGAGTGCACACATTGACAACCGTTCTGTTAGATAGCTGCGTTTTGGATTTAGAAGCAGATATTTCCCTGTGCTTACTGCTGTTTCTTCCATATGCCGGTAATGGGCTGAAAACGCCTGGTTTGGGACTCTGCAGAGAAAGTGTTTGCAGACTGCTGAATCCACACACGGGTTTAACTCTGGAAGTTGAGTGCACACATTGACAACCGTTCTGTTAGATAGCTGCGTTTTGGATTTAGAAGCAGATATTTCCCTGTGCTTACTGCTGTTTCTTCCATATGCCGGTAATGGGCTGAAAACGCCTGCTTTGGGACTCTGCAGAGAAAGTGTTTGCAGACTGCTGAATCCACACACGGGTTTAACTCTGGAAGTTGAGTGCACACATTGACAACCGTTCTGTTAGATAGCTGCGTTTTGGATTTAGAAGCAGATATTTCCCTGTGCTTACTGCTGTTTCTTCCATATGCCGGTAATGGGCTGAAAACGCCTGGTTTGGGACTCTGCAGAGAAAGTGTTTGCAGACTGCTGAATCCACACACGGGTTTAACTCTGGAAGTTGAGTGCACACATTGACAACCGTTCTGTTAGATAGCTGCGTTTTGGATTTAGAAGCAGATATTTCCCTGTGCTTACTGCTGTTTCTTCCATATGCCGGTAATGGGCTGAAAACGCCTGTTTTGGGACTCTGCAGAGAAAGTGTTTGCAGACTGCTGAATCCACACACGGGTTTAACTCTGGAAGTTGAGTGCACACATTGACAACCGTTCTGTTAGATAGCTGCGTTTTGGATTTAGAAGCAGATATTTCCCTGTGCTTACTGCTGTTTCTTCCATATGCCGGTAATGGGCTGAAAACGCCTGGTTTGGGACTCTGCAGAGAAAGTGTTTGCAGACTGCTGAATCCACACACGGGTTTAACTCTGGAAGTTGAGTGCACACATTGACAACCGTTCTGTTAGATAGCTGCGTTTTGGATTTAGAAGCAGATATTTCCCTGTGCTTACTGCTGTTTCTTCCATATGCCGGTAATGGGCTGAAAACGCCTGTTTTGGGACTCTGCAGAGAAAGTGTTTGCAGACTGCTGAATCCACACACGGGTTTAACTCTGGAAGTTGAGTGCACACATTGACAACCGTTCTGTTAGATAGCTGCGTTTTGGATTTAGAAGCAGATATTTCCCTGTGCTTACTGCTGTTTCTTCCATATGCCGGTAATGGGCTGAAAACGCCTGCTTTGGGACTCTGCAGAGAAAGTGTTTGCAGACTGCTGAATCCACACACGGGTTTAACTCTGGAAGTTGAGTGCACACATTGACAACCGTTCTGTTAGATAGCTGCGTTTTGGATTTAGAAGCAGATATTTCCCTGTGCTTACTGCTGTTTCTTCCATATGCCGGTAATGGGCTGAAAACGCCTGTTTTGGGACTCTGCAGAGAAAGTGTTTGCAGACTGCTGAATCCACACACGGGTTTAACTCTGGAAGTTGAGTGCACACATTGACAACCGTTCTGTTAGATAGCTGCGTTTTGGATTTAGAAGCAGATATTTCCCTGTGCTTACTGCTGTTTCTTCCATATGCCGGTAATGGGCTGAAAACGCCTGTTTTGGGACTCTGCAGAGAAAGTGTTTGCAGACTGCTGAATCCACACACGGGTTTAACTCTGGAAGTTGAGTGCACACATTGACAACCGTTCTGTTAGATAGCTGCGTTTTGGATTTAGAAGCAGATATTTCCCTGTGCTTACTGCTGTTTCTTCCATATGCCGGTAATGGGCTGAAAACGCCTGGTTTGGGACTCTGCAGAGAAAGTGTTTGCAGACTGCTGAATCCACACACGGGTTTAACTCTGGAAGTTGAGTGCACACATTGACAACCGTTCTGTTAGATAGCTGCGTTTTGGATTTAGAAGCAGATATTTCCCTGTGCTTACTGCTGTTTCTTCCATATGCCGGTAATGGGCTGAAAACGCCTGTTTGGGGACTCTGCAGAGAAAGTGTTTGCAGACTGCTGAATCCACACACGGGTTTAACTCTGGAAGTTGAGTGCACACATTGACAACCGTTCTGTTAGATAGCTGCGTTTTGGATTTAGAAGCAGATATTTCCCTGTGCTTACTGCTGTTTCTTCCATATGCCGGTTATGGGCTGAAAACGCCTGCTTTGGGACTCTGCAGAGAAAGTGTTTGCAGACTGCTGAATCCACACACGGGTTTAACTCTGGAAGTTGAGTGCACACATTGACAACCGTTCTGTTAGATAGCTGCGTTTTGGATTTAGAAGCAGATATTTCCCTGTGCTTACTGCTGTTTCTTCCATATGCCGGTAATGGGCTGAAAACGCCTGTTTTGGGACTCTGCAGAGAAAGTGTTTGCAGACTGCTGAATCCACACACGGGTTTAACTCTGGAAGTTGAGTGCACACATTGACAACCGTTCTGTTAGATAGCTGCGTTTTGGATTTAGAAGCAGATATTTCCCTGTGCTTACTGCTGTTTCTTCCATATGCCGGTAATGGGCTGAAAACGCCTGTTTTGGGACTCTGCAGAGAAAGTGTTTGCAGACTGCTGAATCCACACACGGGTTTAACTCTGGAAGTTGAGTGCACACATTGACAACCGTTCTGTTAGATAGCTGCGTTTTGGATTTAGAAGCAGATATTTCCCTGTGCTTACTGCTGTTTCTTCCATATGCCGGTAATGGGCTGAAAACGCCTGTTTTGGGACTCTGCAGAGAAAGTGTTTGCAGACTGCTGAATCCACACACGGGTTTAACTCTGGAAGTTGAGTGCACACATTGACAACCGTTCTGTTAGATAGCTGCGTTTTGGATTTAGAAGCAGATATTTCCCTGTGCTTACTGCTGTTTCTTCCATATGCCGGTAATGGGCTGAAAACGCCTGTTTGGGGACTCTGCAGAGAAAGTGTTTGCAGACTGCTGAATCCACACACGGGTTTAACTCTGGAAGTTGAGTGCACACATTGACAACCGTTCTGTTAGATAGCTGCGTTTTGGATTTAGAAGCAGATATTTCCCTGTGCTTACTGCTGTTTCTTCCATATGCCGGTAATGGGCTGAAAACGCCTGGTTTGGGACTCTGCAGAGAAAGTGTTTGCAGACTGCTGAATCCACACACGGGTTTAACTCTGGAAGTTGAGTGCACACATTGACAACCGTTCTGTTAGATAGCTGCGTTTTGGATTTAGAAGCAGATATTTCCCTGTGCTTACTGCTGTTTCTTCCATATGCCGGTAATGGGCTGAAAACGCCTGTTTTGGGACTCTGCAGAGAAAGTGTTTGCAGACTGCTGAATCCACACACGGGTTTAACTCTGGAAGTTGAGTGCACACATTGACAACCGTTCTGTTAGATAGCTGCGTTTTGGATTTAGAAGCAGATATTTCCCTGTGCTTACTGCTGTTTCTTCCATATGCCGGTAATGGGCTGAAAACGCCTGCTTTGGGACTCTGCAGAGAAAGTGTTTGCAGACTGCTGAATCCACACACGGGTTTAACTCTGGAAGTTGAGTGCACACATTGACAACCGTTCTGTTAGATAGCTGCGTTTTGGATTTAGAAGCAGATATTTCCCTGTGCTTACTGCTGTTTCTTCCATATGCCGGTAATGGGCTGAAAACGCCTGTTTGGGGACTCTGCAGAGAAAGTGTTTGCAGACTGCTGAATCCACACACGGGTTTAACTCTGGAAGTTGAGTGCACACATTGACAACCGTTCTGTTAAATAGCTGCGTTTTGGATTTAGAAGCAGATATTTCCCTGTGCTTACTGCTGTTTCTTCCATATGCCGGTAATGGGCTGAAAACGCCTGTTTTGGGACTCTGCAGAGAAAGTGTTTGCAGACTGCTGAATCCACACACGGGTTTAACTCTGGAAGTTGAGTGCACACATTGACAACCGTTCTGTTAGATAGCTGCGTTTTGGATTTAGAGGCAGATATTTCCCTGTGCTTACTGCTGTTTCTTCCATATGCCGGTAATGGGCTGAAAACGCCTGTTTTCGGACTCTGCAGAGAAAGTGTTTGCAGACTGCTGAATCCACACACGGGTTTAACTCTGGAAGTTGAGTGCACACATTGACAACCGTTCTGTTAGATAGCTGCGTTTTGGATTTAGAAGCAGATATTTCCCTGGGCTTACTGCTGTTTCTTCCATATGCCGGTAATGGGCTGAAAACGCCTGGTTTGGGACTCTGCAGAGAAAGTGTTTGCAGACTGCTGAATCCACACACGGGTTTAACTCTGGAAGTTGAGTGCACACATTGACAACCGTTCTGTTAGATAGCTGCGTTTTGGATTTAGAAGCAGATATTTCCCTGTGCTTACTGCTGTTTCTTCCATATGCCGGTAATGGGCTGAAAACCCCTGGTTTGGGACTCTGCAGAGAAAGTGTTTGCAGACTGCTGAATCCACACACGGGTTTAACTCTGGAAGTTGAGTGCACACATTGACAACCGTTCTGTTAGATAGCTGCGTTTTGGATTTAGAAGCAGATATTTCCCTGTGCTTACTGCTGTTTCTTCCATATGCCGGTAATGGGCTGAAAACGCCTGCTTTGGGACTCTGCAGAGAAAGTGTTTGCAGACTGCTGAATCCACACACGGGTTTAATTCTGGAAGTTGAGTGTACACATTGACAACCGTTCTGTTAGATAGCTGCGTTTTGGATTTAGAAGCAGATATTTCCCTGTGCTTACTGCTGTTTCTTCCATATGCCGGTAATGGGCTGAAAACGCCTGCTTTGGGACTCTGCAGAGAAAGTGTTTGCAGACTGCTGAATCCACACACGGGTTTAACTCTGGAAGTTGAGTGCACACATTGACAACCGTTCTGTTAGATAGCTGCGTTTTGGATTTAGAAGCAGATATTTCCCTGTGCTTACTGCTGTTTCTTCCATATGCCGGTAATGGGCTGAAAACGCCTGCTTTGGGACTCTGCAGAGAAAGTGTTTGCAGACTGCTGAATCCACACACGGGTTTAACTCTGGAAGTTGAGTGCACACATTGACAACCGTTCTGTTACATAGCTGCGTTTTGGATTTAGAAGCAGATATTTCCCTGTGCTTACTGCTGTTTCTTCCATATGCCGGTAATGGGCTGAAAACGCCTGTTTTGGGACTCTGCAGAGAAAGTGTTTGCAGACTGCTGAATCCACACACGGGTTTAACTCTGGAAGTTGAGTGCACACATTGACAACCGTTCTGTTAGATAGCTGCGTTTTGGATTTAGAAGCAGATATTTCCCTGTGCTTACTGCTGTTTCTTCCATATGCCGGTAATGGGCTGAAAACGCCTGTTTTGGGACTCTGCAGAGAAAGTGTTTGCAGACTGCTGAATCCACACACGGGTTGAACTCTGTAAGTTGAGTGCACACATTGACAACCGTTCTGTTAGATAGCTGCGTTTTGGATTTAGAAGCAGATATTTCCCTGTGCTTACTGCTGTTTCTTCCATATGCCGGTAATGGGCTGAAAACGCCTGTTTTGGGACTCTGCAGAGAAAGTGTTTGCAGACTGCTGAATCCACACACGGGTTTAACTCTGGAAGTTGAGTGCACACATTGACAACCGTTCTGTTAGATAGCTGCGTTTTGGATTTAGAAGCAGATATTTCCCTGTGCTTACTGCTGTTTCTTCCATATGCCGGTAATGGGCTGAAAACGCCTGCTTTGGGACTCTGCAGAGAAAGTGTTTGCAGACTGCTGAATCCACACACGGGTTTAACTCTGGAAGTTGAGTGCACACATTGACAACCGTTCTGTTAGATAGCTGCGTTTTGGATTTAGAAGCAGATATTTCCCTGTGCTTACTGCTGTTTCTTCCATATGCCGGTAATGGGCTGAAAACGCCTGTTTGGGGACTCTGCAGAGAAAGTGTTTGCAGACTGCTGAATCCACACACGGGTTTAACTCTGGAAGTTGAGTGCACACATTGACAACCGTTCTGTTAGATAGCTGCGTTTTGGATTTAGAAGCAGATATTTCCCTGTGCTTACTGCTGTTTCTTCCATATGCCGGTAATGGGCTGAAAACGCCTGTTTTGGGACTCTGCAGAGAAAGTGTTTGCAGACTGCTGAATCCACACACGGGTTTAACTCTGGAAGTTGAGTGCACACATTGACAACCGTTCTGTTAGATAGCTGCGTTTTGGATTTAGAAGCAGATATTTCCCTGTGCTTACTGCTGTTTCTTCCATATGCCGGTAATGGGCTGAAAACGCCTGGTTTGGGACTCTGCAGAGAAAGTGTTTGCAGACTGCTGAATCCACACACGGGTTTAACTCTGGAAGTTGAGTGCACACATTGACAACCGTTCTGTTAGATAGCTGCGTTTTGGATTTAGAAGCAGATATTTCCCTGTGCTTACTGCTGTTTCTTCCATATGCCGGTAATGGGCTGAAAACGCCTGTTTTGGGACTCTGCAGAGAAAGTGTTTGCAGACTGCTGAATCCACACACGGGTTTAACTCTGGAAGTTGAGTGCACACATTGACAACCGATCTGTTAGATAGCTGCGTTTTGGATTTAGAAGCAGATATTTCCCTGTGCTTACTGCTGTTTCTTCCATATGCCGGTAATGGGCTGAAAACGCCTGCTTTGGGACTCTGCAGAGAAAGTGTTTGCAGACTGCTGAATCCACACACGGGTTTAACTCTGGAAGTTGAGTGCACACATTGACAACCGTTCTGTTAGATAGCTGCGTTTTGGATTTAGAAGCAGATATTTCCCTGTGCTTACTGCTGTTTCTTCCATATGCCGGTAATGGGCTGAAAACGCCTGTTTTGGGACTCTGCAGAGAAAGTGTTTGCAGACTGCTGAATCCACACACGGGTTTAACTCTGGAAGTTGAGTGCACACATTGACAACCGTTCTGTTAGATAGCTGCGTTTTGGATTTAGAAGCAGATATTTCCCTGTGCTTACTGCTGTTTCTTCCATATGCCGGTAATGGGCTGAAAACGCCTGTTTTGGGACTCTGCAGAGAAAGTGTTTGCAGACTGCTGAATCCACACACGGGTTTAACTCTGGAAGTTGAGTGCACACATTGACAACCGTTCTGTTAGATAGCTGCGTTTTGGATTTAGAAGCAGATATTTCCCTGTGCTTACTGCTGTTTCTTCCATATGCCGGTAATGGGCTGAAAACGCCTGGTTTGGGACTCTGCAGAGAAAGTGTTTGCAGACTGCTGAATCCACACACGGGTTTAACTCTGGAAGTTGAGTGCACACATTGACAACCGTTCTGTTAGATAGCTGCGTTTTGGATTTAGAAGCAGATATTTCCCTGTGCTTACTGCTGTTTCTTCCATATGCCGGTAATGGGCTGAAAACGCCTGTTTGGGGACTCTGCAGAGAAAGTGTTTGCAGACTGCTGAATCCACACACGGGTTTAACTCTGGAAGTTGAGTGCACACATTGACAACCGTTCTGTTAGATAGCTGCGTTTTGGATTTAGAAGCAGATATTTCCCTGTGCTTACTGCTGTTTCTTCCATATGCCGGTTATGGGCTGAAAACGCCTGCTTTGGGACTCTGCAGAGAAAGTGTTTGCAGACTGCTGAATCCACACACGGGTTTAACTCTGGAAGTTGAGTGCACACATTGACAACCGTTCTGTTAGATAGCTGCGTTTTGGATTTAGAAGCAGATATTTCCCTGTGCTTACTGCTGTTTCTTCCATATGCCGGTAATGGGCTGAAAACGCCTGTTTTGGGACTCTGCAGAGAAAGTGTTTGCAGACTGCTGAATCCACACACGGGTTTAACTCTGGAAGTTGAGTGCACACATTGACAACCGTTCTGTTAGATAGCTGCGTTTTGGATTTAGAAGCAGATATTTCCCTGTGCTTACTGCTGTTTCTTCCATATGCCGGTAATGGGCTGAAAACGCCTGTTTTGGGACTCTGCAGAGAAAGTGTTTGCAGACTGCTGAATCCACACACGGGTTTAACTCTGGAAGTTGAGTGCACACATTGACAACCGTTCTGTTAGATAGCTGCGTTTTGGATTTAGAAGCAGATATTTCCCTGTGCTTACTGCTGTTTCTTCCATATGCCGGTAATGGGCTGAAAACGCCTGTTTTGGGACT
Organism: Aotus nancymaae; assembly: GCF_030222135.1. Taxonomy (NCBI): domain Eukaryota; kingdom Metazoa; phylum Chordata; class Mammalia; order Primates; family Aotidae; genus Aotus; species Aotus nancymaae. The sequence goes on from NW_026989190.1 coordinate 86,449, forward strand.
CTGCAGAGAAAGTGTTTGCAGACTGCTGAATCCACACACGGGTTTAACTCTGGAAGTTGAGTGCACACATTGACAACCGTTCTGTTAGATAGCTGCGTTTTGGATTTAGAAGCAGATATTTCCCTGTGCTTACTGCTGTTTCTTCCATATGCCGGTAATGGGCTGAAAACGCCTGTTTGGGGACTCTGCAGAGAAAGTGTTTGCAGACTGCTGAATCCACACACGGGTTTAACTCTGGAAGTTGAGTGCACACATTGACAACCGTTCTGTTAGATAGCTGCGTTTTGGATTTAGAAGCAGATATTTCCCTGTGCTTACTGCTGTTTCTTCCATATGCCGGTAATGGGCTGAAAACGCCTGGTTTGGGACTCTGCAGAGAAAGTGTTTGCAGACTGCTGAATCCACACACGGGTTTAACTCTGGAAGTTGAGTGCACACATTGACAACCGTTCTGTTAGATAGCTGCATTTTGGATTTAGAAGCAGATATTTCCCTGTGCTTACTGCTGTTTCTTCCATATGCCGGTAATGGGCTGAAAACGCCTGTTTTGGGACTCTGCAGAGAAAGTGTTTGCAGACTGCTGAATCCACACACGGGTTTAACTCTGGAAGTTGAGTGCACACATTGACAACCGTTCTGTTAGATAGCTGCGTTTTGGATTTAGAAGCAGATATTTCCCTGTGCTTACTGCTGTTTCTTCCATATGCCGGTAATGGGCTGAAAACGCCTGCTTTGGGACTCTGCAGAGAAAGTGTTTGCAGACTGCTGAATCCACACACGGGTTTAACTCTGGAAGTTGAGTGCACACATTGACAACCGTTCTGTTAGATAGCTGCGTTTTGGATTTAGAAGCAGATATTTCCCTGTGCTTACTGCTGTTTCTTCCATATGCCGGTAATGGGCTGAAAACGCCTGTTTGGGGACTCTGCAGAGAAAGTGTTTGCAGACTGCTGAATCCACACACGGGTTTAACTCTGGAAGTTGAGTGCACACATTGACAACCGTTCTGTTAAATAGCTGCGTTTTGGATTTAGAAGCAGATATTTCCCTGTGCTTACTGCTGTTTCTTTCATATGCCGGTAATGGGCTGAAAACGCCTGTTTTGGGACTCTGCAGAGAAAGTGTTTGCAGACTGCTGAATCCACACACGGGTTTAACTCTGGAAGTTGAGTGCACACATTGACAACCGTTCTGTTAGATAGCTGCGTTTTGGATTTAGAGGCAGATATTTCCCTGTGCTTACTGCTGTTTCTTCCATATGCCGGTAATGGGCTGAAAACGCCTGTTTTGGGACTCTGCAGAGAAAGTGTTTGCAGACTGCTGAATCCACACACGGGTTTAACTCTGGAAGTTGAGTGCACACATTGACAACCGTTCTGTTAGATAGCTGCGTTTTGGATTTAGAAGCAGATATTTCCCTGGGCTTACTGCTGTTTCTTCCATATGCCGGTAATGGGCTGAAAACGCCTGGTTTGGGACTCTGCAGAGAAAGTGTTTGCAGACTGCTGAATCCACACACGGGTTTAACTCTGGAAGTTGAGTGCACACATTGACAACCGTTCTGTTAGATAGCTGCGTTTTGGATTTAGAAGCAGATATTTCCCTGTGCTTACTGCTGTTTCTTCCATATGCCGGTAATGGGCTGAAAACGCCTGCTTTGGGACTCTGCAGAGAAAGTGTTTGCAGACTGCTGAATCCACACACGGGTTTAACTCTGGAAGTTGAGTGCACACATTGACAACCGTTCTGTTAGATAGCTGCGTTTTGGATTTAGAAGCAGATATTTCCCTGGGCTTACTGCTGTTTCTTCCATATGCCGGTAATGGGCTGAAAACGCCTGCTTTGGGACTCTGCAGAGAAAGTGTTTGCAGACTGCTGAATCCACACACGGGTTTAACTCTGGAAGTTGAGTGCACACATTGACAACCGTTCTGTTACATAGCTGCGTTTTGGATTTAGAAGCAGATATTTCCCTGTGCTTACTGCTGTTTCTTCCATATGCCGGTAATGGGCTGAAAACGCCTGTTTTGGGACTCTGCAGAGAAAGTGTTTGCAGACTGCTGAATCCACACACGGGTTTAACTCTGGAAGTTGAGTGCACACATTGACAACCGTTCTGTTAGATAGCTGCGTTTTGGATTTAGAAGCAGATATTTCCCTGTGCTTACTGCTGTTTCTTCCATATGCCGGTAATGGGCTGAAAACGCCTGTTTTGGGACTCTGCAGAGAAAGTGTTTGCAGACTGCTGAATCCACACACGGGTTTAACTCTGGAAGTTGAGTGCACACATTGACAACCGTTCTGTTAGATAGCTGCGTTTTGGATTTAGAAGCAGATATTTCCCTGTGCTTACTGCTGTTTCTTCCATATGCCGGTAATGGGCTGAAAACGCCTGTTTGGGGACTCTGCAGAGAAAGTGTTTGCAGACTGCTGAATCCACACACGGGTTTAACTCTGGAAGTTGAGTGCACACATTGACAACCGTTCTGTTAGATAGCTGCGTTTTGGATTTAGAAGCAGATATTTCCCTGTGCTTACTGCTGTTTCTTCCATATGCCGGTAATGGGCTGAAAACGCCTGCTTTGGGACTCTGCAGAGAAAGTGTTTGCAGACTGCTGAATCCACACACGGGTTTAACTCTGGAAGTTGAGTGCACACATTGACAACCGTTCTGTTAGATAGCTGCGTTTTGGATTTAGAAGCAGATATTTCCCTGTGCTTACTGCTGTTTCTTCCATATGCCGGTAATGGGCTGAAAACGCCTGTTTGGGGACTCTGCAGAGAAAGTGCTTGCAGACTGCTGAATCCACACACGGGTTTAACTCTGGAAGTTGAGTGCACACATTGACAACCGTTCTGTTAGATAGCTGCGTTTTGGATTTAGAAGCAGATATTTCCCTGTGCTTACTGCTGTTTCTTCCATATGCCGGTAATGGGCTGAAAACGCCTGGTTTGGGACTCTGCAGAGAAAGTGTTTGCAGACTGCTGAATCCACACACGGGTTTAACTCTGGAAGTTGAGTGCACACATTGACAACCGTTCTGTTAGATAGCTGCGTTTTGGATTTAGAAGCAGATATTTCCCTGTGCTTACTGCTGTTTCTTCCATATGCCGGTAATGGGCTGAAAACGCCTGCTTTGGGACTCTGCAGAGAAAGTGTTTGCAGACTGCTGAATCCACACACGGGTTTAACTCTGGAAGTTGAGTGCACACATTGACAACCGTTCTGTTAGATAGCTGCGTTTTGGATTTAGAAGCAGATATTTCCCTGTGCTTACTGCTGTTTCTTCCATATGCCGGTAATGGGCTGAAAACGCCTGTTTTGGGACTCTGCAGAGAAAGTGTTTGCAGACTGCTGAATCCACACACGGGTTTAACTCTGGAAGTTGAGTGCACACATTGACAACCGTTCTGTTAGATAGCTGCGTTTTGGATTTAGAAGCAGATATTTCCCTGTGCTTACTGCTGTTTCTTCCATATGCCGGTAATGGGCTGAAAACGCCTGGTTTGGGACTCTGCAGAGAAAGTGTTTGCAGACTGCTGAATCCACACACGGGTTTAACTCTGGAAGTTGAGTGCACACATTGACAACCGTTCTGTTAGATAGCTGCGTTTTGGATTTAGAAGCAGATATTTCCCTGTGCTTACTGCTGTTTCTTCCATATGCCGGTAATGGGCTGAAAACGCCTGCTTTGGGACTCTGCAGAGAAAGTGTTTGCAGACTGCTGAATCCACACACGGGTTTAACTCTGGAAGTTGAGTGCACACATTGACAACCGTTCTGTTAGATAGCTGCGTTTTGGATTTAGAAGCAGATATTTCCCTGTGCTTACTGCTGTTTCTTCCATATGCCGGTAATGGGCTGAAAACGCCTGTTTTGGGACTCTGCAGAGAAAGTGTTTGCAGACTGCTGAATCCACACACGGGTTTAACTCTGGAAGTTGAGTGCACACATTGACAACCGTTCTGTTAGATAGCTGCGTTTTGGATTTAGAAGCAGATATTTCCCTGTGCTTACTGCTGTTTCTTCCATATGCCGGTAATGGGCTGAAAACGCCTGGTTTGGGACTCTGCAGAGAAAGTGTTTGCAGACTGCTGAATCCACACACGGGTTTAACTCTGGAAGTTGAGTGCACACATTGACAACCGTTCTGTTAGATAGCTGCGTTTTGGATTTAGAAGCAGATATTTCCCTGTGCTTACTGCTGTTTCTTCCATATGCCGGTAATGGGCTGAAAACGCCTGTTTGGGGACTCTGCAGAGAAAGTGTTTGCAGACTGCTGAATCCACACACGGGTTTAACTCTGGAAGTTGAGTGCACACATTGACAACCGTTCTGTTAGATAGCTGCGTTTTGGATTTAGAAGCAGATATTTCCCTGTGCTTACTGCTGTTTCTTCCATATGCCGGTAATGGGCTGAAAACGCCTGGTTTGGGACTCTGCAGAGAAAGTGTTTGCAGACTGCTGAATCCACACACGGGTTTAACTCTGGAAGTTGAGTGCACACATTGACAACCGTTCTGTTAGATAGCTGCGTTTTGGATTTAGAAGCAGATATTTCCCTGTGCTTACTGCTGTTTCTTCCATATGCCGGTAATGGGCTGAAAACGCCTGTTTTGGGACTCTGCAGAGAAAGTGTTTGCAGACTGCTGAATCCACACACGGGTTTAACTCTGGAAGTTGAGTGCACACATTGACAACCGTTCTGTTAGATAGCTGCGTTTTGGATTTAGAAGCAGATATTTCCCTGTGCTTACTGCTGTTTCTTCCCTATGCCGGTAATGGGCTGAAAACGCCTGTTTGGGGACTCTGCAGAGAAAGTGTTTGCAGACTGCTGAATCCACACACGGGTTTAACTCTGGAAGTTGAGTGCACACATTGACAACCGTTCTGTTAGATAGCTGCGTTTTGGATTTAGAAGCAGATATTTCCCTGTGCTTACTGCTGTTTCTTCCATATGCCGGTAATGGGCTGAAAACGCCTGCTTTGGGACTCTGCAGAGAAAGTGTTTGCAGACTGCTGAATCCACACACGGGTTTAACTCTGGAAGTTGAGTGCACACATTGACAACCGTTCTGTTAGATAGCTGCGTTTTGGATTTAGAAGCAGATATTTCCCTGTGCTTACTGCTGTTTCTTCCATATGCCGGTAATGGGCTGAAAACGCCTGTTTTGGGACTCTGCAGAGAAAGTGTTTGCAGACTGCTGAATCCACACACGGGTTTAACTCTGGAAGTTGAGTGCACACATTGACAACCGTTCTGTTAGATAGCTGCGTTTTGGATTTAGAAGCAGATATTTCCCTGTGCTTACTGCTGTTTCTTCCATATGCCGGTAATGGGCTGAAAACGCCTGTTTTGGGACTCTGCAGAGAAAGTGTTTGCAGACTGCTGAATCCACACACGGGTTTAACTCTGGAAGTTGAGTGCACACATTGACAACCGTTCTGTTAGATAGCTGCGTTTTGGATTTAGAAGCAGATATTTCCCTGTGCTTACTGCTGTTTCTTCCATATGCCGGTAATGGGCTGAAAACGCCTGTTTTGGGACTCTGCAGAGAAAGTGTTTGCAGACTGCTGAATCCACACACGGGTTTAACTCTGGAAGTTGAGTGCACACATTGACAACCGTTCTGTTAGATAGCTGCGTTTTGGATTTAGAAGCAGATATTTCCCTGTGCTTACTGCTGTTTCTTCCATATGCCGGTAATGGGCTGAAAACGCCTGCTTTGGGACTCTGCAGAGAAAGTGTTTGCAGACTGCTGAATCCACACACGGGTTTAACTCTGGAAGTTGAGTGTACACATTGACAACCGTTCTGTTAGATAGCTGCGTTTTGGATTTAGAGGCAGATATTTCCCTGTGCTTACTGCTGTTTCTTCCAAATGCCGGTAATGGGCTGAAAACGCCTGCTTTGGGACTCTGCAGAGAAAGTGTTTGCAGACTGCTGAATCCACACACGGGTTTAACTCTGGAAGTTGAGTGCACACATTGACAACCGTTCTGTTAGATAGCTGCGTTTTGGATTTAGAAGCAGATATTTCCCTGTGCTTACTGCTGTTTCTTCCATATGCCGGTAATGGGCTGAAAACGCCTGCTTTGGGACTCTGCAGAGAAAGTGTTTGCAGACTGCTGAATCCACACACGGGTTTAACTCTGGAAGTTGAGTGCACACATTGACAACCGTTCTGTTAGATAGCTGCGTTTTGGATTTAGAAGCAGATATTTCCCTGTGCTTACTGCTGTTTCTTCCATATGCCGGTAATGGGCTGAAAACGCCTGTTTTGGGACTCTGCAGAGAAAGTGTTTGCAGACTGCTGAATCCACACACGGGTTTAACTCTGGAAGTTGAGTGCACACATTGACAACCGTTCTGTTAGATAGCTGCGTTTTGGATTTAGAAGCAGATATTTCCCTGTGCTTACTGCTGTTTCTTCCATATGCCGGTAATGGGCTGAAAACGCCTGGTTTGGGACTCTGCAGAGAAAGTGTTTGCAGACTGCTGAATCCACACACGGGTTTAACTCTGGAAGTTGAGTGCACACATTGACAACCGTTCTGTTAGATAGCTGCGTTTTGGATTTAGAAGCAGATATTTCCCTGTGCTTACTGCTGTTTCTTCCATATGCCGGTAATGGGCTGAAAACGCCTGTTTTGGGACTCTGCAGAGAAAGTGTTTGCAGACTGCTGAATCCACACACGGGTTTAACTCTGGAAGTTGAGTGCACACATTGACAACCGTTCTGTTAGATAGCTGCGTTTTGGATTTAGAAGCAGATATTTCCCTGTGCTTACTGCTGTTTCTTCCATATGCCGGTAATGGGCTGAAAACGCCTGTTTTGGGACTCTGCAGAGAAAGTGTTTGCAGACTGCTGAATCCACACACGGGTTTAACTCTGGAAGTTGAGTGCACACATTGACAACCGTTCTGTTA